>NC_142608.1:59777904-60077904 GCF_041222555.1 Hakea prostrata
TGATTTTAAGATAAGTATCGAATATATTTTGTTTTCACTCATGAGTTTTGAATATGTGTTCGATGTTATTATAAAAATAAAATAAAAAAAGAGTTTTGAATATGTGTTTGATGTTATATAAAAAAAAAAAAATAAAAAAAAGGCGCTATAGGCAGCTATGCTTCCTTCACTTCCCTACAAACCCTTTCTATCTCTTCTGGCGTCGTTGAAGAGTGGCCAATCCTAGATTTGTTGCCGTTCAAACGTTTGCTTAGTTAGCAAAAAATGTCAAGAAGGAAAATCTAACCCTAATTCTAAGCGGGCTTCTCAATGTTGACGGTAAGAAATTTTTTGTTTTTTTTATTTATTTTTTGAGTTTTTGCATAAAAACTTAAAAGACAAGTTTACCCTTAAGCAATGGTATTTTGGGTACTAAAAAAAACAACCTAATGAATCATCAGTTAATAAGAATTAAGTAATTTGATAGCCCACCCACAAATGGGATTAGTATATGATATTTTCTCAAAATGCATGCGAGGATGTAAATATTATATTACTCTTATCTATTATTGTAGTCTTGTTGTAGCCTGTAGGTACGCTAGAAATTAAAATCTTTTTAAGTTGGGAAAAACAAGAACTCCCATGTGAGACCACCCTCGGCTTGTGTAGTCTTTAGGGAAAAAGCCAAAAGTTAATTTTTTTTGGCGTTAATGGTCTGCTGACTCAGACACGTACACCTAATTTGAATGGAAAATGAAACCACTACAATTAAAATGCAATGCAAAGCGTATAAAAATGGGCCCTTAGTAGGTTCATTTGAGAACCATATCCGATTACGCGGTCTTCATATAAAATAATGTATGATTATGCGGTGAAGAATGCTTTTAAAATTCAAGTAGGTTATGGGCCGGAAATGCGAATAATTTAATTTTAATTATTTTAAATGTATCATTAAGAAATTACTCGGTCTTCAAGACTTCAGCATCTCTTGAATCCCAAAGGAATGGCATGGAAACTTTGAAATTTGGTATCATAAAAAACAGATCGATGTCTGGCTTACTGCACAAGGCAAACAAACAAAATTTGGTGACCAGATATTCCAAGCGCTGTGTATTAGTATATAAACCAGGTTGAAAGGATTGAGGCCACAGCAACAATTGAACACTTTGACTTACGGATATTTCTGATCTCAGTCTTTTTGCACCTGTAATTCAGAAGTTCATCAAAGTGGCAGTTGAAGGGGCGGATCAACCCATATTAGGTACACTCTTTTAGTTCATAGCAGCTGCCTGGGTGAGAATTGTATATGTTATTGGGTTGTTGAAGATTTTGATCAAGACCAGCTACAGATACAATAATCTTCGAAAGCAGGGAGAAGAAGATGAAGAAGAAAAAAAACCTAGAAAACTAATTCCTCAAGAACACTTTGTGCTAATGAGAAATGACCCAATATTTGGAATTTAGACTCCAAAATCTAACCTAAGAGACTGGTGCCAATTCAATATGAAATGAACCGAGACAATCCAGATGCATGAAACGAGCCAAATAACCCATGCATGCATAAAAAAGTGCTTGGACATCATCATAAGGATTAATTAGTATATGATATTGTGTCAGAATGCACGACGTACAGGATGTAAACATAATATTAATCTATCTATTTTTAAACTATTATTAAGTTGGTAAACCACCCACCGCTTGTTTAGTCTTTGTAGAAAAAGCCAAAACGTTGTAATTTTTCTGTTTAGTTCTCCCAAGTGCTGTCGGGCAATTTGGCATTGTTAATGTGCTGCCGTGACTCAAACGCACCTAATTTGAATTTGTAAATGAAGTATGAAACCACTGCAATTAATCTGCAATGCAAATGCAAAGCATAAAAATATTAAAATGATGATGACTTTAATGAGTCCATGTGAGAACCATATCCGATGACGCGGTCATTATATAAAATAATATAATTACGCGTTGATGAATGCTTTTAAAATTCAAATGAATCATTTTAAAACGAATTACACGCTCTTGAAGACTTACGGCATCTCTGAGTGCCAAAGGATTGGTGGATTCCATGGAAACTCTGAATTTGGTACCACAAAAAAAAAAAAAAAATGTATGGATTTCTTGTGGAAAACAAACAAACAAGATTTGGTGACCAAATATTCCAATTGCTGTACATTGTATTATTATATAAAGCAGGTTGAAAGAATTGAGGTCACATCTTTTTGCAAACCCCGAAAGTCAGTCGTTTTACCTCCCTTGTATGTAAGGTGACATAGTAGTAGCATTCATCTTTGGAGAGCTCTGTTAGTGTTAACATCTTGTCTTTGAACCAACAAAATACTTCATGGCTTCCTCTTCTTCTTCTTCCACCACAGCTGGATCTTCAACTTATGAAGTGTTCCTCAGTTTTAGAGGAGAAGATACTCGTAATTCGTTCACTGGTTTTCTTCACCAAACTTTAAAACAGAGCGGAGTCAATGTGTTCCTCGATAGTAAAAGTTTATGGACCGGAGAATCCATTGGCAAAACGCTATTTGCAGCGATCCGAGGGTCTAAAATCTCGATCCCTATCTTCTCTAAACATTATGCGGACAGCAAATGGTGCTTGATGGAGCTTGTTGAGATTGTTAAATGCCGGAATTCCATTGGTCAATTGGTCTTGCCTATTTTCTTTAAAGTTGATCCATCAAATGTTCGGAATCAGAATAAAGGAAGCTTTGGAAAAGCATTCAAGGATCATGAGAAGAATTTCAAGACCGATATCGTAAAAGGCTGGAGGGATGCTTTGAAAGAGATCGGAGATTTGAAAGGAGAAGTTGTCAACAATACCACGTAAGTCTTCTAAACTTTATCACATCTTAAACTTGGCAATTTACATGTTTATTTGATCATCGTCTAAAAATATTTTGGTGTGTTATATTTGTTACTAATCATATATTAGAAGTTCCCTCTGGATCTAAAGTGGTTTATGATTTTTCAAGAATTAAACTCATCTTCAACTTATCATTCAAATCGTCTATATATTGTTTCAAGCCCAAGATTTGGTTGATTGAGTGTAGAGTTTTCAAATTTCTTCCTATGATTGCATCACTTAGTAACTGAGGCTTTGCTTTTTTTTTTTTTTTTTTCCCTTCTTTCAAACCATTGGAAACTTTAAATTTCTTTCGCCCAAAAGGGTATAAATTTAATTGTTGTCAATTATTGTTATTGTATTTTTATTTTTTATACGTGAAATTTGCAGGGATCAAGCAGAGCTAATTGAATCGGTCGTGGAAAAGGTTATGGCTGAATTGAGCAGCAAAACCCACTTGGCTGAATCCAAATATCTGACAGGAATAGATTCTCCCGTAAATGATTTGCTATCCTTATTAGATCTTGACTCTAACAATGTTCAGTTTGTGGGAATTTCCGGTATCGGTGGTATTGGAAAGACAACTATTGCCGTGAATGCGTACAATCGCATTTTTCCAACCTTCAAAAGGCATTGCTTTATCTCAGATGTCAGAGAACATGCAACGTCAAGCACAGCTTTGGTGTCTTTGCAGAAGCAGCTTCTTAAAGATATCTTCAATATAAAAGACATTTACATACCTAATTGTCATAGAGGAAAAACATTGATAGAAGAAAGACGTTGTGAAGAGAAAGTTCTTATAGTTCTTGATGATGTAGATAGCGCGGAACAGGTGGATTATTTGGTTGGTCAAACCAATTGGTTTGGGCAAGGAAGCAGGGTTATAATAACAACCAGAAATGAGGATATTTTGAAAAACACTAAAATATATATGCCTACAGGTTTAAATCCTAACCAATCTCTTGAGCTCTTTAGTATGCATGCCTTTGGAGAAAAGCTACCTCCGAACAAGTATATGAAACTTTCAAATGACATGGCAAGGTATTCAGGAGGATTACCTCTAACTCTAGAGGTGCTTGGGTCTTCTCTATCAAATGCAGACATAAAAGAGTGGGAAAGTACATTACAGCGTTTGAAAGAAATTCCTCCAGAGAAAGTCCAACAAAGGTTAAGAATAAGCTATGATAAGCTAGAAGAGCATTATCAAAAAGAAATTTTTCTTGATGCTGCATTCTATTTTATTGGATGGGAAAAAGAAAAAGTAATTTCCATATGGGAAGCATGTGGATATTATCCAAGGTCTGCAATACGCATATTAAATAAACGATCTCTCATTAAATTTGAAGATTCTGCCGGTAAATGTTTGCTGAAGATGCATGATCAAGTTCGAGACATGGGAAGAGGAATTGTCCTAGGAGAAAATCGCACCGATCCAAGCGAGCGTAGTAGGTTGTGGTCTCGTGATGATATCTTGCAAGTATTAAAAAGTAACGAGGTAATACTAAAACATTTGAGTTTTTGGTTTTGTTCATGCCATGAGCAATACTATATTTTTAATTATACACCTGGACGTTGTTTTGATTCGACTCCACTAGTATCCACCAATTTCTATTTTCTTGGATTATTTATTTATTGTAGGGAATTAACACCTAGATTATTTTTTCATCAAAAAAAAAATTGTTAAAAGGCATGATCCTTCCTCATGCATCTTTGTAATTGCCAATTATCTATTTATTCATTGGTTTCCTCCAACTTCTATTTACTTCACATTTTTTCTATTGTAGGGAACTAGCAAGGTAAGAGGACTGGACCTCTCTGAACTTGGCTTCTCAAATGTTTTTCTGTATCAACATCACTTGAACATGATGCCACATTTGAAATTTCTTGACATTAAACTGGGATGTGCCATTGGAAACTTTTCAAGCCTTCCTAGGGGACTAAGGTGGTTCCAATGGATAGGTTGTCCCTGGCAAGTTATACCTACCACTTTTTATCACAAGAATCTAGTTCACCTCAAGCTTTTTGAAAGCAATATTAGACAAGCCTGGAATACCAAACCTCAAGATGAAAATAAGGTGAAACATTAGAATTTTTCTTTTTTCTTTTTTGGATTATTATGTTTTATTAATGATAAGTTATATGTTATGTTTTATTAATGATAAGTATATGTTTTCTTTTTGCATGACAACAGTTCCAAAAGTTGAAAGTTCTCGATCTGAATAGTTGTTATTTTCTATCTGAGTCTCCAAACTTTTCATGGTTTCCTTGTTTGGAGCAATTGGATCTCTCAAATTGTAGGAATTTGAAAATTTTGGATGAATCCATTCGGCAATTGAATCGGCTCAAAAGTCTTAGTCTTGAAGGGTGTGACAATATAAGGGAGTTGCCTAATTCCATTGGTAATTTGAAGTCTCTAGTCAAGCTTAACTTGTCAGAAACAAAAATAGAAGAGCTTCCACATTCCATTGGTAATTTGAAATCTCTAGTCGAGCTTTACTTGTCAGGAACAAAAATAGAAGAGCTTCCACATTCCATTGGTAATTTGAAGTCCCTAGTCAAGCTTGACTTGTCAGGAACAAAAATAGAAGAGCTTCCACATTCCATTGGTAATTTGAAGTCTCTAGTCAAGCTTGACTTGTCAAGAACAAAAATAGAAGAGCTTCCAGACAGTTTGCGTATGCTGAGCTTTCTAAAGAACCTCATGCTCATAGATTGTTTTGCACTCAAGAAGTTGCCTGATTTCATTGGTGATCTAAAAATTTTGGTTGAGCTTGATTTGTGTCATAATGTCTATGAAGATGATGAAGGAATTGAAGAACTTCCTGAGGGTGTTGGACTTTTGGAGAATCTTGAGGTATTAAATGCTTCACGTCAGGGTAGACTAGCGAAGCTACCAAGATCAATGGGGAGAATGGAGTGTTTGCATACCCTTGATTTGGTTTGGACCAATATTTCAGAATTGCCTGATGATTTTTCAATGCTCTCAAATTTAGAGGTGTTGAAAGTATCTTATAATCTGAAATCTTTCCCGAGAGATCTGATCCAGTTGAAGAAGCTGAGGAAATTATGGCTTGTAGATTGCAAGCTATTGGAAGAGCTTCCAGAGGTTGTTTCAAGTTTGGTTGAACTTAGTTGCCAGAGTTGCAATTCATTAGAACGAACATTCGACATATCAAGGTTGAATAATTTGAAGGTGTTAGAGTTTTTGTCTTGTGAAAAGTTGAAGGAGATTCAAGGCCTTGAGGGTGCAGAATCCTTGGAAACTTTTCGGGTTGGTAAATGTCCTAACATGACAAATGGAAAGAGGACTGTATATGAGCTGGTAGGTAATTATATAAGTGTCTGTCATCTTTTCTTTAGGTATCAATTTTAATTAATTATTCTAATTAATGGGAAATTGACTATTCTTGATACTGGGCGGGATACTCCCATTATCTCTCTCTATTTTGTTTTGTAGGGAACGCCGCATTTTAAGGAGTGGAGTCATGAGCGGAAAAAGCATTATCGCTTGTGTGCTACCACTAGTAGTAGCAAGGGTATAATTTTGTGCCTTATTTTTAGAGCTCGTCAGAATGGCAAGTGGCTTAACGGGAGTGAACTATGTGAACACCATTTGGGGATTCACGCTACGATCCACCAGAAAGATAAAGCAATCGAGTGTTCGAATACGCTGGATTTTACGGGCATTGAGCGTACTAGTAGAGGAAGAGATATGATCTGCCTTTACCATTTCGAAGGCTTTGACTGGTTTGGGATTCCTTTGCAAGGTAAAGATTCCATTGTGATTCGATCCGTGAACGCGACTTGTAGCGGTTTTGAGGTGATATTTTGGGAGTTATTGCTTGAGGAGGAGGAGGAGGAGGAGGAGGAGGACTGGGAAGCAGCAGCTGGCCTTCAAAAGCCTATCGATCCAGCCCGAACACTAGCAGATTTCCTGAAATGTTCAGAATTCGATAACTCTGTTTCTGAAGCTGTGGTGGTGGGGAGCAGAGGAAGAGACGTCAAGGCCGACACATAACTACGATCATGAACCATCAGTTTCTTCTCTTTACCAAATTGCCATGGGTGCTAATAATGGGAGTGTTTCTCAGTCGCAGAAAGACTACGAGGCGCTGATAATTCGTGAAGACCAGGAAGAAGAAGCAGCAGCAGAAGCAGATGAGGTGTCGATGGCTGTGGAGAGACAATTGCTTCTTCTTAATTGACAAGAATGATGATGATGATGATGAGGTTGCTGATGCTGACTCTGGACCCATACAGCTTCATAATTCAACCGGTACTTTCTTAGAATTAATTTGTTTTCCATTTAAATTGTTTTTTTCACCTTGTATTGATAATTGATAATTGATAGTTGATAGGTGGGGTGGAGGATCTAGGTGATGTAATGTGATGCTTCAGAGAAACCCCAATTAAGATCTTGTTTGAAATTGATTTAGAATTTGTTTCATTCATCAAAAACAGAATTTCTTAAAAACCGCACTTCATGAGTATTTCGATCGATCAGTATGTAAGTTGTTATCTTACTGTTAAAAGTTTTTGAACAACAGCCTTATACTTTTCACTTCAAAGATGAGCAAATATCTGCATTTAGCTGCCTACGGAAAAGACTTATTAGCCCATTCCATGGAAAACCACGGACGGTTTGTTAATGAAGAAGGAAGATTGTAATCTTTTCAATATCCTTAGTGCACGAGGTTCTGACCTCTGCATGATTTGCGTAAGTCATAATATATGTAATATACATAGCTTTACTTAATAATTCTGTAGGCTTGGAGGATCAAGTGACTGAAAGTTCTTTAAATGGTGCTATAATGGCATTCAGGAAGTTCAGGTACATTGCTGTCCTATTACCGAGCAGATTATTTTTTGTTGCTTGTGGTCTCTTCTTTTTCAGGAGACCAGAGGAACACTGTCAATTATATTTTAGAAGCTCATTGTAATGAATTTATTGTGTTTCTGATTCAATTTCAAGGCCATCTATTTAATTGGATGATTCCTAGTTGCAATACAGAGGAGTCACTATTCCTTTATTACATATGAGCCCCATTCAATACTTGGGTGTAAGTTCAAGAATTTTTACTGCATTTCTTATCTTATATGGGGTTGCAAATGGAAGTTGAGGGAAACTGATGGTACTCGGTTTTTGTTCATAATATAATTTGATAATGCCAAGAGAATAGTTGAAAAGATCATTTCCATCAATATTCTCTAGACTTAGTTTTTGGTGCACCAAAATGAGAATGTTTGTGGTAAATTAGTAAATATAAAATAAGAATGACAAATTCTGAAATCAGTGTTAATTTACAAGTAGCTTTATTATATGAATTGTTGCAAGAAAGTCTCATTTGAGGTGTGCAATGGAGACTTTTCATGCGTAGTATGGAAGGGTAGTTTATTTAGATTAAAAGAGCAAAAACAGTTGGGGTAGGCCTACAAGTCTAGAACAATACTAGGAGAAGTGGTGAAGAAAGAAATGTAGCTTGGACTGGTAAGTAATGCTTGTTGCAGAAAAAGGATATGTGTGTCCAACCTGATTTGGTTGGGATAAGGGTCTGTCGAGTTGAAATCAACTCATGTCAAAAGGTAACTTTTACTCTTTAAGTGTGGGAGAATGTTGTATGACTTGTAAATAACATATAAGCTGTTTTCATAGCATAGAATTTTGACTCTGTTTCTAGTTTTCATAGCATAGAATTTTGACATAAAATATAGAAATAGCTCAAACACTAACTTAGAGAGCAATAACCCATGCATTCACCCAATAAAAGAACTTAGAGACCAGCTCCTGAACAGACTAATACTGCAAGGTACCAAAACTTTATAGAGGACTGAATCTTATTCCTATCAAGTTACAACTCAGTGTACCACCATAATACATATATAATTAGAAGTCTGAATGGGCCAAGTGTCAAATTTCAGCATCAAATTCAATTGCTAACATTCCCGTCTAATGCAACCACCCTTCAGTGTATGCTGTAGCAACTCTCTAATTTATCAATGGTTGCAGCTTTTGCCAAGTGACAAACTCTATTTGTTTGAAACTTAACATGTTAGCAGGGGAGCACCTTGGATTCTTTCTGCCCCACAACAGAAATTTGAGCTATCTGACCAGATCTAGCTGCTTGATAAGGAGAGTCCTTAATGTCCATGTAAGAAAACCAGGTCCATAATGTTATATACTCTCCGTCCCACGAATACTGCCTGTTTAGGGTAATATTATTTCTCTGTTTGTTTTTTCCCCTTTAGGGTAGCTGGTCTCAAATTGTTTTTCCACTTTTATGGGGTTTTTTTTTTTTTTTTTATATGTCTATGTGTTTCCTGTAGCTTTTCATTCTTTGATTTGCCAAGTATCAACAAATAGAGAAAGAGTCTTTTGTTTGTCATTATGCTAACTTTAACACATTGCTAAATTTGATTCAAATGTTTTCTAATATTTTCCCCGTATCCCACTATTTAATTTCTTTTTAGATCATCCTTAATTTCCTGAGTGCCCACTGTTCTGAGACAGTCTACTGAAATTACATGAAGCTTCCAGAATTCCCTGGTGTGAAATATCCACCTCACACATGAGAACTTTAAAATTATAAACGTAGAACTTACTGCGTTGTCTGTATGGTATATATCAGCAATAATGGATCATCAGTTTCCATAAAGAGGTTTCATTGATTTTTCAAGTAGTCTTCAGATTTTGAAAATGCATCTGAGAGCGGGTTAGATTTGAGATCTTCCTTGCCCCCTGTTCTCCCCTCTGCATATGGTTGGTTGGTTGTCTGTTGAAATTATTGCCTTTAGCTGTGCTTTTTGACTGGATTTATTCTGTTATAGTTTTTGTGTCATTTTCTATGCTGACCTGAATTTTATATACAGTCCTTTCCTGATGGGTTGATTGCAAACTGTTGGAAGAGCTCCCAGAGGTTTCCTCAAGTTTAGTTGAACTTAAGTGTGTCTATTGCAGTTCATTGGAATGAATATTCAACATATCAAGGCTGAAAATTTTTAAGGCATTAGAGTTTAGATTTTGTAAAAATTTGAAGGAGATTCAAGGCCTTGTGGGGTATTGCAGAATCCTTGGAACATTTTGAGGTTTTTAAATGTCCTAACGTGACATATGGAAAGAAGAATGTATTTGGGCATGTACGTAATTATATAAGTCTTGTCATCTTTTCTTTATATATCAATTTAATTAATTATTCTAATTATGGGGAACTGACTATTATGGATACTGGGCGGGATACTCCCATTCTCTCTCTCTCTCTCTCTCTCTCTCTCTCTGTTTTGTTTTGTAGTGAACGCTGCTACATTATAGAGGCACGGAGAAAAAGCATTATCCCTTGTGTGCTAGTAGCAGTAGTAAAGGTACAATTTTGTGCATTGTTTTTAGAAGCGTAGGGCTGCAGCATGATGGTGACCTAATGGAAGGCTTTGTTCGGATTGAAGCTACGATCCACCAGAAAGATAAAGCAATCCAGTGTAGTCATTCGCTGGAATTTAAGGGCGTTGAGTATTTTGGAAGAGGAGATACGATCCGGCTTCACTATTTCAAAGGCTTTGATTTGTTTGGGATTCCTTTGCAAGGTAAAGATTCCATTGGGATTACATCAGTGTTCAGCTTGGATTTTGATGTGATATTTTGGGAGTTATTGTTTGAGGAGGAGGACAGGGAACCAGCTGGCCTTCAAAAGCCTATTGATCCAGCTCGAAGAGTAGCGGATTTCTTCATTTGGGACTCTGTTTCTGGAGCAGAGGAAGAAATGTCAAGGCCGAGAAATAACTACGATGATGAAGCATCAGTTTCTTCTCTTTACCAAATATCCACGGGTGCTAATCAGTAATCAGGAAGAAGAAGAAGAAGCAGACGAGGTGTCGATGGCAATGGAGAGACAGCATCATGATGATGATGATGATGATGATGATGATGATGATGATGATGAGAGGCAGCTGGTGTTGACTCTGGACCTAGACGGCATTATAATTCAATCAATACCTTTTTAGAATTAATTTTTTTCCATTTACGTTGCTTTTTTCACCTTATATTGATAATTGATAATTGATAGGTGGGGTGGAGTATCTAGGTGCCCCCTTTACGATCTTGTTTGAAATTGAAATAGAATTTGTTTCGTTGATAAAAAGCATAGCATAGTGAAGATTCAAATCATCATGCTCAACACTCAACAGAACACCGTGTGAGGATCTTAAATCAAACTATACAATTTTTCTATATTCAAGTCCGATATGGTATAATTCTTGTTAGTCATGAATCAAACTCTCCCAAAAGGAGGGGTAAGGTGGCAACTCTAACCTTCTCAATTAAAAAAAGAAAGAAAGAAAAAAAATCAACTTTCCATTCTGTTACAGAGACTTTGCTTATACTTACATAGTTGGAGCCGTTGGCTGCAAGGGAAGTCATGACCTGATTTTGATATTCTATCACTCTCATTGATTCAAGTGAGCTATTCAGGTTTGACTTGTAACCTTTTAGATTTGCTAGCATTCTTCCATTTTGCTTACTTTGAGAAAAATAATAGTGATTTTCTTGTTCATGTAGTAACCTTAAAACTCTCTAGTTGGATTTGAAGTCTATCCAATCTAAAGGATGTATCCAATGCACGAGGCTCACTGCATGATTTGAGTGAGTCATAATATACGTAATATTTGTAACAAATAACATATTGAATATGAGTTTCTGTGACATTAGGCTACCTTTTAAAACGGTTGTTATAGCCTGTGGCAAAAATACCATCGCAATTGCCCCCTTTCTTGTAGTGTTATATGCTCTTTTACCTATAAAAAGTGGTGACGGTGAAAGGTCAATATGGTTAGAGAAAGTACAAAGTGAGATGTGAGTTTGTGCAATAGTATTTGATTTTGAAAATCTTTAGAAAGTTTGTGAGTGTGAATTGAAAGAGGATATAAAAGGAGCTTTTAGTTCTGAATACAAGCCGGGTATGAGCAGATTTCTTGGCAAACTTAGTGGCTAAACGACTAATGTCTTCTCCGGGGTTGGACTGTTTTGAGATGATGATTCTTGAAATGCATAGAGATGAAGCTAGACAACCTAGGTTTAGATCTTTCCCTTCTCTATAAGCCCTTTATGCCTCTTGTGGTCTCATTGAAGATTGGTCCAATCCTAGATTCGGTGCTTGTTCAAACCTTTGCCTGGTGAGCAAAGAATCTTACAAAAGAAAATTTAGACTTAGTCTTGAGCAAGATTTGTCAAGAAAAGAAGATAACAAGAAAGAAAATGTAACCATAGTCCAAAGCAGGACTTCTCAAGGAGAAAATAAGAATTTTTTTTTTCTTCATTTTTTTAGAAATTTTGCATAAATGCTTAAAAGACAAGTTTACCCTTAATAAATGGTATCTAGGGTATTAAGTAAGACATAACGTTAATAGGAATCAGGTGATTTGCCAATGGAGGGATAGTAGGATGGTTAGGAACCTGACTTCTCAATGGAGAGGTCATGGGTTGAATCAAGTGATTTGATAACCCATTCGCAAATAGGATTAGTATGTGATAATTTCTCAAAATGCATGAGAGGATATAAACATTATATTAATCTATCTATTAATGTGCTTGTGAGTCTTGCATAAACAGAAACAGGTTTATTATATAGCATTATCACCCTGCCTAGCTGCTTCTAATGCCTGCTTCTGAACAAGACGAGAGGCGGCATGAACAAGCCAGCAGATTTTAGGGGAGGGGTAAAAAGAACACAAACTCTGATCGTTCATCCATAACCTAGAAAGCTGTAAATTATTTTTCAAAACATCTTAAGAAGAACACAAAGTCTGATGATCTTATATACATCGATCCTCTTCTTAATTTGGTTGATGCTCCCTCTTTAATGCCTTTATGGATCAGTCAACACGCTGATCCTTGATGCGTTGCATTTATACATGATGTCCCTGCAATGATGACTGTTGGATTGGTAGTGTGGGGCCAAACATGGGAATTTGGATTCATTTCGGAATTGTATCAAATCCATTTTACTTATTCGAGGGGTAGATTCTGTAAGAATTGCTGCAAGTAAAACACCTCAAGGCTAAAATACCCATTAATTAAGGAGTGGAATGTGGTCAAATAGTCATACACAGAAGGACTTACAAGCCAAGGTGTGCTACATAGTTAAATACTTTTTTTTTTTTTTTAAATGAGGTTCATCCGGGCAGCATGCGCGCACCACGACTACATCCTCAAGACGCTTTTTATAAAATTAGTATAAGCGGTGCTTCGCTCTTGGCCCCGAGGGGATTCGATCTCTGACATCCTACGTAGAAGCGTTGGACTTTGCCAACTGAGCCAACATAGTTAAATACCTTTGGGACACATTTACCAAAAAAAAAAAAAAACCTTTGGAACAGGATTAAAGACACAAACATCCAACCGTCCAATAAAATGTTTTACATCAATTATCAGAATCACATCCGTTAGAATATCATATCTAAAGATAAAGATTCTCCTCCACTCCTCTTTAACATCACTTAAAAAAAAACACCAACAAAAGCAGAGGAGGAAACTTTGACAATTCAAATAGGGTGTTCTATGCTTCTAATATCCTTTCTAATTTCTACCCGTGACAGAAAAACAGAATAAAAGGACTCAGAAAGGGCTGAAAGACAGACCCCACGAAGTACCCATTATATATCCAACTCAGAAAAATCTCTGTTCCATCGCTTATAAACCATTATCATTTGCAAATAAAAGGGCCTATTGAGATGAGACTCCTTGTAGAAGATCAGCTTTTTAGGCCCTTCTATTTGCAAATTTGGTGGCCAAAAGACTTGTGTCTTCTCTGGGGTTGGACTGCTTTTGAGATGATTATTGTTGAAATGGACAGAGATGAAGCTTGATGGCCTAAGTTAAGATCTTTCCCTTCCCTACAAACCCTTTTCTACCTCTCGTGGTAGCTCAAAGAATCACTTTCTATCTAAAACATTAAAAATTGAAATCAACTTGTAGAGTTCCAAACACCATTATCAAGGGAGTCACAAACACGAGTATATAAGATAATTCCATTGGAATGACTTGCCCAGGTATACAAAACAACTCTGAATCCTAGGGTTATGCCCAGATATTAATAAATATAAAATAAAAGCTACAGATGTTAGTGGGAAAAATAACTTGAATGATGGAAATTTCCAGGAAATTAAAAGCATGCAACATGATTCCCAGCTGTTCATCTCTTTTTTTCTTTGCTTTTTGTTTTATGATACAATCTACTTTTTGGTTTACAATACTTTATTCTTATCAACTTTATTCGTTCCTTACCAGGAAAATGAGTGGAAAAAACTTGAATTAACTTGTCAGATTATCAAACACCATTATCAATAAAGCCAAAAACAAAAGTAAGGTAATAATTTGGCTAGGGTATGCCAACAACCTGTAACTCAAGGGTCATGCCTGAAAAAAAGTAAAATTACCATTTGCAATGATTCTAGTATTTCTCTCCTTAAAAAGATGAGATACTTTTGATTAATCCATACACCATGTTAGTGATCCTTAATTTTAGTTATCTTTAAACTAAAGTGAAATATGAGTACATGTGTGAACCATATCTTTTTCCTTTTTTTTTAACGAGAACCATATCCGATTACACGGTTTTTATATAAAATAATATAAAATGCAATGAGTCGCATCATCCGATTATGCGGTCTTCAAGTCTGATTGAATATTTCAAATTTGAAAGTCAGTCGTTGCACCTTGATATGGTAGAGTTCATCTTTGGAGAGCTCTTTTCGTCTTAACTCCTTGTTTCTGAAACAAAACAAAATACTTTATGGCTTTCAAATCTTTATAATGAATAGAGACTTAATGGTTTTTAGTCATAAATTGGATTAATGTATCTAATGAAAATTTAATTTTTTTTATCTTTGTATTTTTAAAACATAAAATGGGATATTTATGCTTTAAAGGCTCCATTTTAGGGTGTAAGTGCAATTTGCTTTTAAAATAATCAATGGCTACCCAGTGCTCATTTAGAGCAGCTTCTTGAATGAGTGCCGCCGAGGATATAAACCCCTTTGGCTTTGTATTTTTCACTTCCTCTTCTCTCCTCTATTAAAGTACACAACTCTTTACTGTAGTACATACCGAATAAAGAAAACTCAAGATTTTAATTATGGTCAGAGGAGGGTGGTCAAATGTACAAGGTTTTAATTTTTTTTTATAGGCTATTTCTGCCTGAATTCTTAATAAATTATCCAGCAATTGAACTCTTGACTTGCATGGCAAGCACAGTCCTCGTAAGGGTATGGAGTGGTTTTTTTTTTTTTTCTTTTTTTTCTTTTTTTTTTTCCCATCTTCAGATTTCAGTTTTCTTGCATCTTATTGCGAAAGTTCAAAGTAGTTGAAGGGGTAGATGATCAACCCATGTTAGGTACAGTTTTTTTAGGTCATGCCAGCTGCCTGGGTCAGAATTGGACAAGTTGAGTTGTTGAAGATTTTCATCAAGACTTTGAGTTTTTAAGATGTTAGTGGGAAAAGAAATTTGAACGCAACATGACTCCCAGCTGTTCATCTCCTGTTTTTTTCTTTTGCTTTTTCTTTTCTGTACAACTTACTTTTTGCTTTGCAATTCTTTATTCTTATCAACTTTATTCGCTCCTTATCGGCAAAATGAGTGGAGAAAACTTGAATTAACTTGTCAGATTTTCGGACACCATTATCAATGAAGCCAAAAGAAAGAGTAATGTAATAATTTGGCTAGGGTATACGAACAAACCCATAATTCAGAGGTCGATGCTCAAAAAAAGTAAAATTACCATTTGCAATCACTCTAGTCTAGTATTTCTCTCCTTAAGAAGATGAGATAATGAATGCATAAGTGGATGTAAATATTGTATTCATATCTATATATCTATCTTATTACTACTGTAGTCTGTAGGTACACCATAAAAATTTAACTCCCTTTTAAGTTGGGAAAGACTCTTGACCCCTTTCATGTGGGACCCCCACGGCTTCTTAGCTGTTTAATGGCAATTTGGCACTGTCTATGTCCTGCTGGCTTTAGTTAATCTCAAATGGAACCTCTATAATTAATTAATTAATTAATGAAAGCAGAAAGATATAAAAATAGGACATTAAAGAGTCCCATGCATCATCCCATGTGAAAACTGACGACCATGTCTTTTTTATTTTTCTTTTAAAGTTATGTAAAGTGATATAATAGAGTAGTTCATCCTTGGAGAGCTCTGTTCGTGTTAATTCCTTGTCTCTGAACCCCCAACAAAATACTTCATGGCTTCCACTTCTTCATCTTCTTCCATCACAACTAGATCTTCAACCTATGAAGTGTTTCTCAGTTTTAGAGGAGAAGATACACGCAATTCATTCATTAGTTATCTTTACAAAACTCTCAAACAGAGCGGAGTCAATGTGTTCCTCGACAGTAAAAGTTTATGGACCGGAGAATCCATTGGCGAAACGCTACTTGCAGCGATCCAAGGGTCTAAAATCTCGATCCCTGTCTTTTCTGAACGTTATGCCGATAGCAAATGGTGTTTGATGGAGCTTGCTGAGATTGTTGAATGCCAGAATTCCATTGGTCAATTTGTCTTGCCTATTTTCTTTAACGTTGATCCATCAAATGTTCGGAATCAAAAGGAAGGAAACTTTGCAAAAGCATTTGAGGATCATGAGAAGAATTTCAAGACCGATATAGTAATAGGCTGGAGGGATGCTTTAAAAAAGGTAGGAGGTTTGAAAGGAGAAGTTGTAAACGATACCACGTAAGTCTTCTAAACTTTATCCAGTCTTAAACTTGATAGTTTACATGTTTATTTGACTATCTGTCTAAAAATATACTGGTGCAATATATCTGTTACTGACCATAGATTAGAAGTTCACTCTGCATCTAAAGTGGTTCATGATTTTTCAAGAATTAAACCCATCTTCAACTTATCATTCAAATCGTCTATATATTGTTTCAAGCTCAAGATTTGGTTGATTGAGTGTAGAGTTTTCAATTTTCTTCCTATGATTGCATCACTTAGTAACTGAGGTTGTGCTCTATTTTTTTTTTAAATTGCTTTCAAAGCCATTGGAAGCTTTAAATTTCTCTTGCCAAAAAAGTATAAATTTAATTCTTGTCAAATTTTTTATTTTTTTAACATAAAAATTGCAGGGACCAAGGAGAGCTAATTGAATCGGTTGTGGAAAGGGTTATGGGTGAATTGAGCAGCAAAACCCACTTGGCTGAATCTAAGTACCTGACAGGAATAGATTCTCCTGTAAATGAACTACTATCTTTGTTAGATCTTAATTCTAATGATGTTCAGTTTGTGGGAATTTCGGGTATTGGGGGTATTGGAAAGACAACCATTGCCAAGAATGTGTACAATCGCATTATGTCAACCTTCAAAGGGCATAGCTTTATCTCAGATGTCAGAGAACATGCAACGCAAAGCACGTGCTTGGTGTCTTTGCAAAAGCAGCTTCTTAAAGATATCCTCCAAATAAACATTGACATATCTAATCATCATAGAGGAAAAACATTGATAGAACAAAGACTTTGTAAAAAAAAAGTTCTTATAGTTCTTGATGATGTAGATAGCCCGGAACAGGTGGGTTCTTTGGTTGGTCAAGCCAATTGGCTTGGTCAAGGAAGTAGGGTTATATTAACAACCAGAGATGAGGATATTTTGAATGATGTTAAAATATATAGGCCTGAAGTTTTAAATCATAACCAATCTCTTCAGCTCTTTAGCTTGCATGCCTTTGGAGAAAAGCTACCTCCGGACAATTATATGCAACTTTCAAATGACATGGCAAGCTATTCAGGAGGATTACCTCTAACTCTAGAGGTGCTTGGGTCTTCTCTATCAAATGCAAACATAGAAGAGTGGGAAAGTACATTACAACGTTTGAAAGAAATTCCTCCAGAGAAAGTCCAACAAAGGCTGAGAATAAGCTATGATAAGCTAGAAGAGTGTTATCAAAAAGAAATTTTTCTTGATGCTGCAAGCTTTTTTATTGGATGGGAAAAAGAAGAAATAATTTCCATATGGGAAGCATGTGGATATTATCCAAGGTCTGCAATACGCATATTAACTAAACGATCTCTCATTAAATTTGAAGATTCTTCCGGTGAATGTTTGCTGAAGATGCATGATCAAGTTCGAGACATGGGAAGAGGAATTGTCCTAGGAGAAAATCGCACCGATCCAAGTGAGCGCAGTAGGTTGTGGTCTTGTGATGATATCTTGCAAGTATTAGAAAGTAACGAGGTAATACTAAAACATTTCTTTTTGTTTTTGTTCATGCCATGAGTAATAGTAATACTATATTTTAAATTCTACACTTGAACGTTGTTTTGATTCGACTCCAGTAGTATCCACCAATTTCTATTTTCTTGGATTATTTATTTATTGTAGGGAATTAACATCTAGATTATTTTTTCATCAAAAAAAAAAATGTTAAAAGTCATGATCCTTCCTCATGCATCTTTTTAATTGCCAATTATTTATTTATTCATTGGTTTCCTCCAACTTCTATTTACTTGACATTTTTTCTATTGTAGGGAACTAGCAAGGTAAGAGGACTGGTCACTAAATTTGGCTTCTCAGATTTTTATCTACATGAACATCACTTCAACATGATGCCAAAATTGAAATTTCTTGACATTAAATTGGAAAGTGCCGTTGAAAACTCTTTAAGCCTTCCTAGGACATTAAGATGGTTCCATTGGAGAGATTGTCCCTTGGAAGTTATACCTACCACTTTTTATCACAAGGGTCTAGTTCATCTCAAGCTATCTGGACACAATATTAGGCAAGCCTGGAATACCGAACCTCAAGATGAAAATAAGGTCAAACATTGGACTTTTTCCTTTTTTTTTTTTTTTTGATTGATTATTATGTTTTATTAATGATAAGGTATATGTTTTCTTTTTGCATGACAGCAGTTCCAAAAGTTGAAAGTTCTTGATCTTAATAGTTGTCATTTTCTATCTGAGTCTCCAAACTTTTCATGGTTTCCTTATTTGGAGCAATTGGATCTCTCAAAGTGTGGATATTTGGAAATTTTGGATGAATCCATTGGGCAATTGAGTCAGCTCAAAAGTTTTAGGCTTGAAGGGTGTTACCGAATCATAGAGTTGCCTAATTCCATTGGTAGTTTGAAGTCTTTAGTCAAGCTTAACTTGTCAGGAACAAGAATTAAAGAGCTTCCAGACAGTTTGCGTAAGCTGAGCTTTTTGAAGAACCTCAAGCTCATTGAATGTCTTACACTCAAGAAGTTGCCTAATTTCATTGGTGATCTAAAAAATTTGGTTGAGCTCGATTTGTGTCTTGATAGTTGGAAACACGCCGAAGGAATTGAAGAACTTCCTGAGGGTGTTGGACTTTTGGAGAATCTTGAGGTATTAAATGCTTCAGGTCGGGGTAGACTAGTGAAGCTACCAAGATCAATGGGGAGAATGAAGTGTCTGCATACCCTTAATTTGGTTGGAACCAATATTTCAGAATTGCCTGATGATTTTTCAATGCTCTCAAATTTAGAGGTGTTGAAAATATCTTATAATCTGAAATCTTTCGATCTGATACAGTTGAAGAAGCTTAGGGAATTAACGCTTGTAGATTGCAAGCTATTGGAAGAGCTCCCAGAGGTTGTTTCAAGTTTAGTTGAACTTAGTTGCCAAGGTTGCAATTCATTAGAACGAACATTCGACATGTCAAGGCTGAAAAATTTGAAGGTGTTACAGTTTTGGTTTTGTGAAAAGTTGAAGGAGATTCAAGGCCTTGATGGTGCAGAATCCTTGGAAAGTTTTGGGGTCGGTAGATGTCCTAACATGACAAATGGAAATGGAAAGAGGACTGTATATGGGCAGGTAGGTAATTATCTAAGTGTTTGTCATCTTTTCTTTAGGTATCAATTAATGGGGAATTGACTATTATTATAGATACTGGGCGGGATATCATACTCCCATTAATTTGACTCTCTCTCTCTCTGCTCTCTTTCTGTTTTGTTTTGTAGGGAACGCTGCTACGTTTTGAAGAGGAGGAGAGTCTTCGGCAGAAAAAGCATTATCGCTTGTGGGCTACTACTAGGAGTAGTAGTAGTAGTAAGGGTATAATTTTGTGCTTTGTTTTTAGAGCCCCCAAGTGGCTTGCCCAGAGAAAACGACGTGAAGGCTATTTGTCGATTTTCGCTACGATCCACCAGAGAGATAAAGCAATCGAGTGTTCGAATACGCTGGATTTTACGGGCATTGAGCGTATTAGTAGAGGAAGAGATATGATCTGCCTTCACCATTTCGAAGGCTTTGATTGGTTTGGGATTCCTTTGCAAGGTAAAGATTCCATTGTGATTCGATCCGTGAACGCGACATGTAGCGGTTTTGAGGTGATATTTTGGGAGTTATTGCTTGAGGAGGAGGAGGAGTGGGAAGCAGCAGCTGGCCTTCAAAAGCCTATCGATCCAGCCCGAACACTAGCAGATTTCTTCATTTGGGACGACTCTGTTTCTGAAGCAGAGGAAGAGTCGATGTCAAGGCCGAGAAATAACTACTATGATAAACCATCAGTTTTTTCTCCTAGGAGTATTTCTTATTGGAAGAAGTAGCAGCAGCAGCAGCAGACGAGGTGTCGATGGCTGTGGAGAGACAATTGCTTCTTCTTGACGATGATGTGAAGAATTCAAGTTTGGATTACAATTTTAATTTCATGAATTAAAATCGCTGCATGTGAACGTGATGGTGGGATAAACAATGGTGCCAGCATATGATCGATGATGAGGTAACTCTTGCTATACTATAGTGACTATTATAATTACTAATATTATAATTAGGAATGCTGTGGCAAAATCACATGAAGCTTTGGACAAATTTGAGGTCAAACTCGGTAATTAATTAAGCAGCATTACTTATCTAGCTAGGAAGGAATAATATGCATACCAAGCTGACATTCGATTGTTGAATTGTATGGAAGTTTATTATCCAAAGTTAGGCTGCTTGAGGTTTGATTAATTTGTTTTGCTATTTTCATCAGGCACCCATACTATACTATACTGTGTCTTAATTTATTCTGCTTCCGATTGTGTTGTCTTGATCCATCAAGTCTCCTATTACAAACTACATTGCTTTGTCAATTGTTCATACTGCAAACAAAATGTTACTTGACTTGCTAGCCTTGCTAGGGAGGGCCAGCCCTTGTCGTTGAACACTTTTTAACTTTTTATTTGCTGAATGTACTTTTTTTTCTTGTCAAAAAGAAAACAAATCACTTTCGGGACGGGAAATTAAGATGTATATTGCCAACTGCTCTAATCCTCTATTTTTTTGCTTAGCAATGGTCTGTTATCGACAACTTTGTTTGTTATCTAATATCCAGTGTCTGATCAAACCTTTGTTTGGCGAACAAAGAATCTCAAGAAAGAAAATTTAAACTTAAGCCTTGAACAAGATTTCTCAACAAAGAAGATAACAAGAAAGAAAATCTAACCCTAGTCTAGTCTAAGCAGGACTTCTCAATGAAAAAAGGTAAAAAAGTTTGTTATCTTTTTTTTTTCTCATGATTTTAGGGCTTGTTTGGTTACATGAATCCAAAGATTTCAAATCTCTGAATTCACAAATTGAAGATTTATACCCATTTGGTTGTGTAAATCTCTAAATTCACAAATGAGATATTTATACCCGTTTGCCAAATGCAAAGCTCTTCCGAATTTATTGCACGCCCAATTTGAATGGCAAATGGATCTCCACTATTAAAGTGCAATGCAATGTATAAGAAAATAAAGACGGAACTTTAATAAGTACATGTGTGAACCATATCTTTTTCTTTTTTCTTTCAACGAGAACCATATCCGATTAAGCGGTTTTTATATAAAATATAATTTTAAAGCATAAAGATACAAAAATTGAACTTTATCATCCGATTATGAGATCTTCACATTTGATATTGAATATTCCAAACTCGAAAGTGAAAGTTAGTCGTTGCACCTCTCTTGCATTTAAGATGATATGGCAGGGTTCATCTTTGGAGGGCTCTTTTCATGTTAACTCCGTGTTTCTGAACAAACAAAATACTTCATGGCTTTCAAATCCTTATAATAAACAGTGACTTAATGGTCTTTAGTCATAAATTGAACTAATGTATCTATGAAAATTCAATTTTGGAGTCTTTGTATTTTTAAAACATAAAATGGGGTATTTGTGCTTTAAAGGCTCCATTTTGGGGTGTCAGTGCAATTTGCTTTTACAATAATCAATAATTTAGGTGCTATCGTGTGCCACGCAATGCTCATCGAGAGCAACTTCTTGAATGAGTGCCACCGAGGATATAAACCCTTTTGGCTTTGTGTTTCTTTTGTTAATGAATTTATTTATTCATTAAAAAAAAAAATCATGCATCGTCTATTCTACCTTTCCTTTTTCCTTTCCCATTTTAACATATTAACTTGCCTAACATTCAGATTTAGCTTGAAATTTTTTTTCAATTCTATTTCAGGGTAGATACCCTAATGAAACATAAGCTAAAATTCAAACTCTTTTTTTTACATTTATTTCTATATTCGGTGTCAAGCAAAGGCCACATGGACTCTTATTTAATTTCGATCGAGATGAGGAAAGAACTAAGGTACATAGGTGTGATTTGTAATGACATAACTCGTGACATTTTTTCAAGTCATGTTAAAATCCAAATTTCCTTTTAGAGAGATGATTAATTTTTCCTTCGTACTATGGACTATATTTTCTATGGCAAAATCTTCTTTCATATTCAGGGGGTGATGTAAAGCAAATTGATATCAATGTATACAGCTTCATCACAAATCTTGTATGGAGTGGTTTTTTTTTTCTTCTTTTTCCCCCTCTACTGATTTCAGTTTTCTTGCATCTTACTGCTGAAGTTCAAAGTAGTTCATGCCAGCTGCCTGGGAATCATGTTGAGTTGTTGAAGAGTTTTTTTCATCAAGACTTTTTAGTTTGTCATAAAATAAAAACTAAAGATGTTAGTGGGAAAAGTAATTTCAACGATTTGGGAAATTACTCACGCAACATGATTCCCAGCTGTTCCTCACCTTTTCTTTTTACTTTTTCTTTTCTGGTAAGATCTACTTTTTGCTTTGCAATAATTTATTCTTATCTAACTTTATTTGTTCCTTATCAGCAAAATGAGTGGAAAATACTTGAATTAACTTGTCAGATTTTCAAATATCATTATCAATGAAGCCAAAAAAAAAAGAGTAAGGTAATAATTTGGCTAGGTTATAACAACAACCCATAATTCAGAGGTCATGCCTGAAAAAAGTAAAATTACTATTTGCAATTATTTACTCTAGTATTTTTCTTCTTAAGAAGATGAGGTATCTTTTGATTAATCCATTCCCATGTTAGTGATCCTTAATTTTTAGTTATCCTTTAGCAAAAGTTTCCACAAAATGTATATTAGCTGAGAAGAAAAGTAGTTACCAAACAAAATGTCACTCGGCTGGCTAGCCTTGCTGGGTAGGGCCAGCCCCTCTGTTTGAACACTTGTAACTTTTTCTTTGCTGAATTTACCATTTTCTTGTCAAAAGGAAAACAAATCATTTTTAGGGACAAGAAAAAATCAAAATGCATGTTGTCTACTTTTTGGGTATGAATTAAGATGTATATTGACAGCTGTTCTAATCCCCTACTTTTTTGCTTAGCAATGATTTGTTCTCAGCAATTTTATTTGTTTTTTGGTAGAAGCAATTTTATTTGTTTTTTAATATCCAGTGTTTGTCCAAACCTTTGCTTGGTGAGTAAAGAATCTCAAGAAAAAAAATTTTAAACTTAAGTCTTGAGCAAGATTTCTCAACAAAGAAAATAATATGAAGGAAAATCTAACCCTAGTCCAAGCAGGACTTCTCAGGGAGAAGATAAGAATTTTAAATATATTTTTTTAATGATTTTAGGAATTTTTACATAAAGTTTACCCATAATCAATGGTATTTTGGGATTAGTTGTGAAAGACTTGACCCCTTCTTTTAAGGAAAAAGCCAAAAGGCAATTTGAATGGCAAATGAGTACCCCACAATTAAAGTGCAATGCAAATTAAGCATAAGAATATAATGAGTCCATCTGTGAACCTTATTTTTTTCCTTTTTTTTCAAGGAGAACCTTATCCGATTATGCGGTTTTATATAAAATAATATTGTTGTGGGGAAATATGGTCCCGATCCTCTACCCTCGGGAGAGAGACACCCCCGCTCGGGAGAGAGGCACCCCCGTTCGGGAGAGAGGCACCCCCCCCTCGGGAGAGATGCACCTCCCTCGGGTTGATGATTCTCTTCCCTCATAAAGGGTCCCGAGTGCCTCACTCGGGACAAATACACCTCTCTTTTGTCATCCGGTTTCTTCCTTGAAGGTCCGGGCCTCTTCAGAGCACCTCATCTTCTTCATTTTTCGTTGGAGTGCCACTTGGGAAAAATATCCAACTCTCTTTTCGAAGATCTCTTGACTGTCAAGAGAGTTAGTTACTCATAACACTCGCTTCTTTCCGGTTGGGGAGGTGGTCATCATACGGCGATATGGGTGGACAAAGAAGGGCCGTTATTCACTACACTCACTCCTCAACTATCGATCCGGATCTAAGGATCGCTCTGTCTTCTATATAAACCTACCTAACATGGAGAAAGGTACGACTTTATCGAGTACTTACTCATTACGTTCTTGAGAACTTCTAAGAACCATTATTGTTACTTAGGCTGATTTGAGGTCGGAGCGTTCCGCAAAACTAGGCCGGACCGTCTCTTTCTTTTGTGTCTCTCGCTTATTCACTTGTTGGGGCCTTGGTGGTCATCTCAATATCCGACTCTGAAGCTCTATACGCAATTTGGTCTGGCGTCAAAGTCATACGAGCGTACCACACCTCGGGTGACATTCTCAAATTCTCACTGAGCAGAGAGGGAGACGACGGACGTGTTGAAGAACAAACTCTCCCTTCTCTAGATCGACAATTCCTATTCCAGAGGAGGTCAAGAGGGTTCCGGAGAATCCCCGTTAACTATTCCAACTCCATTTGGAGGGCGGTTCGAGTCAACCTCCTATTCCAGCGACCGTGCCGTTTGCGTTGCAAAGTCCAACAAAAATGTTGGAACTCCAAGGAGTTGTTCGAGGCTTAGTCCATCGTGGGGTACCATCCGGACCCCCGTTCCAAGAGGGACGAAGCGTGAAGCCGTCCGTCGACTGGGATAGGCAGCCCGATGAATGAAGAAAGGAGAAATCCCAAATACTAAGAAGGCCAACCGAGAGTTGGAGAAAGATCTCAAGAGTGCATATTGAAGACCACGTCCCCGGAGGTGGTGGGTGTGTTCCACCGTTTGGCTTGGCAACTCAGTTTACCTAGAAGGGCGATGAGTTCGGGAGCAAGAAGGAGAGTCACGGAAAGCCTTCTAGATCTAATAACCGAGGGTGGTTTCATATGGATCTTCTCATGGACCAACTTCCCAATATTCTGATCTTGGGTGTTCGGTCTCCGGTGCGTCAAGAGCGCTGTCTGGGAGATTAGTGCCATGGAGAGCGGCTTGTGATGGGCCTCGATGCGACTTGTGTGTTGATAGAACCCTTCTCGAAGAGTCATGAGACACCTCTTCCACCGAACTTTATCATGCCGACATTCACTCCCTTTGAAGGTAAGTCCAATCCTCGAGACATTTAGTTATTTTAAATCGGTCATGGCTGTTTTGGCCGAGAAGATGAGCTATTATGCCGAACTTTCCCGGCATCTCTCAAAGGCCCGCGTTGGTTTTCTAGCCTACCGCCAAGATCCATCCAAACTTTCGAGACTCGGGTTTTTGCCCGATTCCGTTGTCGGGAGTAAGAGCAACGATAGTCTTTTTGCCATCGGGCAAACCAAATGAGTCCGTTCGGGACTTTCTTCTCGATTCGTGTGGCTTTGGTCGAGATTGGATGATACAGTGGCGTCATGCGCTATGGGTGGAATAACCCAAGCGTTTGCTCGGGTTTACTCAAGACAAGCCGAGGACTTATGGAGCACTTCTCAAGAAATGCCAAAAACAAGCAACGGTTGCGGTTATCGGCCCGGAGAGTCCACAGAGGCGTAAGGACAAGAGATAATGGAAAAGAGGTCAGATTCAATGCTCGGGCAGAGTGCAGGAGTTTGGAAAGAAAGAGACTTTACACCTCTTAATACTAAGAGGTCGAAATTCTATTACGGATCCGAAATAACGACATTTGAAGTGGCCGGGCAAGATAAGAGCCCGACTCAGATAGGAATATGACAAAGTATTGCCGTTTCCACAAAGACTACGGCCACCATCGGATGGTGCGATCTAAAGATCGAGATCGAGAGCTCATCCAGGCAGGGCAACTTGAAAATATCTTCGAAGAGCGACAAGATCGAAAAGTCCCCACCTAGATCAACTAAAGACTCGATCCAAAAGTCCCGAGAGGCGTAGATCCCGAGAGACCCGACACTCGGGTTTTCCCCCATTTACATCGTTTTGGGATCCGACGGAGATCCATTAGGCGGCAGGCCGTTCGTTGGATCGTGCTTGCCAAGACGAAGATGACTTATGCCCAGATCCAATAACCTTCACCGCGAAGATCTCAGGCGTCACTTCTCCTCACGCGATGCTATAGTTATCAAAGTGAATTGCAAACCGAGGTTCACCGAGTTCTCGTGGACACGGGATCTTCCGCCACTTACTATCTTATGAAGCATTTAAGAAATTGAAGTTTGAGGACGAGATGATGACTCCATGCGGGACTCACTTATTGGGTTCGCCGGGTCGTCCGCCATTCCGGGACTATCCAATTGGATCTAGGATCGGGACCTCCCCTCGGGATGCGTCGTCCAAGCAACATTCATGGTGGTTCGGGACCTTTCAGCTTACAACGTTTTACTCGGGAGGCCAACTCTTAACGCCTTGGGGCGGTGGTTTCTCCAACACATATGAAGTTGAAGTTTCCAACCACAGCGGGAGTCGGGGGTGCTCTTGGATCGCGACTCTCCGGACAATGTTATGTGAATTATCTTAAGAAAGTCAAAAAGCCGAGAGTCGGGCTCATGAGTATTGTTCGGGATGATGGGATGAGAAGCTATCGGAGCCGAACCAGTTGAAAAGCTTGAGCGAATTCAACTTCATCCGGATCTTCCCGAGAGAGGGACTATGATCGGGTCCGAACAACCTACGGAATTCAAGGAAGAACTCACCGAGTTTCTCCAAAACAACCTAGATGTATTCGCGTGGTCGGCCAAGACATGCCCGGAATAGATCAAGAATTGCGAACATAGCTTATGGATAAGGGACGATGCAATTCCAATGATCCAAAAAGAAGGAATTTTTCGCTCGAGAAACATGCTCCATCAGACCGAGTGGAGAAACTAGAGCAATCGGGTTTTATAAAACCCATAGAATGCCCAACTTGGTTGGCGAATGTAGTCATGGTGAAAAAGCCAACGGCAAATGGAGAATGTTACGTTACACGGACTTGAATAAAGCATGCCCAAAGGATTGCTATCCACTTCCTCGATCGACCTTTTGATCGACGCTACAGCGGGACATGAAGTATTGAGCTTCATGGACGCTTATTCGGGATATAATCAAATTATGATGAATCCCAAGGACGAAAGGATACCCTTCATGACGGATCGAGAGTTACTTTTATAAAGTAATGCCATTCGGGTTGAAGAACCCTGGCCCTTATCGAGAATGGTAACAAAGTCTTCAAAGACCAAATAGGAAGAAATATGGAAGTATATGTGGATGATATGCTCATAAAGAGTATCGTCCGAAGAAGTCATTTGGAAGATCTTGAAGAAGTTTTTGATACTTTGAGAACATACCGATGAGGCTAAATCCGAGAAATGTGCTTTCGAGTTTCTTCCGAAAATTCCTTGGGTTTATGGTATCAAAGAGGATTGAGGCAAACCCGGGAAATCAAGCCTTGCTCGAGTGGAGTCCCAAGGACGGTTAGAGACATCCAATGCCTAACGGAAGAGTGCCCTTAACGTTTATCTCACGATCTGAGAAATGCTTCCTTTCTTCAAAGCTCTTAAAGAGCTCAAGACAAAGATACCTTATGGACCGATGAATGTCCGCTTCAGAAATTGAAGGAGAAGCTCGGGACTCCACCTCTCTTAGCCCGACCTTCAACGAGAACAATTATTCACATACTTAGCCATTTCTCCAGCCGGCGCGTCTTAGTAAAAGAAGAAGGTACTTCACAAAACCCTATCTATTTCATAAGTCATGTTTTAATAGATGCCAGACCGTATCGGATGTGGATAAACAGCTTTAGCACTTGTAATCGCATCTCGAAACTCACCATCTTCCAAGCTCATCCAATTGTAGTCTTGACCAACTTCCGTTGAGAAGATACTACAAACCGCTTCCAGTGGTCACTGCTTTGGTTGCGATTCAATTGGTATAGAACTCTCCAGCCATAAAGGGACAAGTTCTCCGACTTTATTCTTGAGAATAGCATGCCTAGTTCGGGTAAAATTCACCCGGTCCGGTTTGGACTTTCTGTTGCCTCGGCAACTCTTCGGAGTGGGCGACTAATGCTTATCAGCCCGATGGGTTCACTATTCATTATGCTTTAAGATTCAACTTTAAAGCCTTTAATAATGAGGCCGTTGAAGCCCTCCTACAGGACTAAGACTTCCCGAGCCCTAAGAGTCCGGTTGGAAGTCCCGACTCCACTGATCGTGAATCAAGTTCGTGGCGTGTCGAGGCAAGGAAACAGAATGGCAAATTACTTAGCCAAAATTGATGATTGTCCCATTATTTCGATCATCTTGAGATAAAGCAAATTCCAGAAAGGAAAATGAAGTAGCGACGGTTATCCAAGTTGGCTTTATCCAAATATTCACCTTAGGCTCACCGTTTATATTGAACAGTTGAAATTCCTAGCTTCGAGGCCGAGGCTGGATTTGATAGCCTGTTGGATGAGCCCAATAATATCATACTTGAAGAATGATATCCTTCCGAAGCTCAGAGGCTAAGGCATTAGAAATCAGCACGTTCACCATTATTGAAGAACAACTTTACAAAAGATCGGTCCCCTCTTCTAAAGTGTGTTGCCCTTCTCAAGCTCAATATGCCTTGCCGTACCGAGGAATATCAGCCTTGGCCCTGGCCCATAAAATTACGCCAGGCCTTTATTGCCGACTTTCGCGCCTGGATTGTCTGCGCAATTCAACTTCTGCATCTGTTCAAGACTCCCTGTCCCTCTTACATCTTCTCCATCCTTCCCTTCCCTGGGAATGGATCTTAGCTCCTAAGGCCGCCAACTAGAGTTTTGGTCTCAATCACTTTTCACTGTGGGTGGAGCCAACCTCTCTCATCTATTCCGAGAAACTGGAGAAGTTCTTCCAAGAAAGAATCATCTCGATTTGGAATCCCAAAGATCCTTTGCCGCTGGAAAGCTTTATCGGAGCCCTTCGTTTTTGTGAAAGATATCACATTGAGCATAGAACATCATCCGTCTATCCCCATGGCGTTGAATACCATCGGCCTTTGGATGGATAAAACCTTGAGACAAGTCACCTGGTAGTTCCTCCTTTGGTCTTCCCCTCTAAACTCCTACAGAAACACCTTTTCCTGCCTACCCCCTTTCCCTGGTTTCATCAAGAGATATCCGACTTCAATGAAGAAGCAAACGGCTTGGTATCTTGATCTTCCTTTCGATCAAGATATCAAACCGTGCTTCTTCATACTCTAAAATAGAAGCATCTTCTTTCTCCAGTTCCTCCCAGACCAACACTCTACCCACATGGGAAGGACCTTATCTCCGAACAAGAGCAACCACCTAAAGCTACTTCCACGGCATTGCCGACTTGAATTCCATTAACCTTCGGAATTCTATCAATAGAATTAATCCAAATATGTAACATTTCAGGTAAGTCAAAGCCTTTGTTTTCAATAAATCCACCTTCATTCCGACTCTATCTCTTCGATTTTCTTCCCCCACTTCCCACCTCTCATTAAAGTCGTGCTCCAGAGATGGATTATTCAATCTTCACTCCTGCCCTTTTACCTCTCTTCGTCTCCGGTTTTTTCCCCTGCCTTCCCACCTCTTAAGAAGAGCCCAGGAGAGTTCTTAACAAGCTTAAGAACCCAAGAGCGCTCTTCAAATCAACGAAGAACCCAAGAGAGTTCTTGACAAGTTCAAGAACCCAAGAGTTCTTGCGTTAAGACCCAGCGTTCTTAAGAAGAGCCCGGAGAGTTCTTAACAAGCTTAAGAACCCAAGAGCGTCTTCTTCAAATCAACGAAGAACCCAAGAGAGTTCTTGACAAGTTCAAGAACCCAAGAGCGTTCTTAAGAAGAGCCCAGGAGAGTTCTTAACAAGCTTAAGAACCCAAGAGCGCTCTTCAAATCAACGAAGAACCCAAGAGAGTTCTTGACAAGTTCAAGAACCCAAGAGCGTTCTTAAGAAGAGCCCGGAGAGTTCTTAAAAGCTTAAGAACCACGGGCGCTCTTCAAATCAACGAAGAACCCAAGAGAGTTCTTGACAAGTTCAAGAACCCAAGAGCGTTCTTAAGAAGAGCCCGGAGAGTTCTTAACAAGCTAAGAAACAGAGCGCCTTCAAATCAACGAAGAACCCAAGAGAGTTCTTGACAAGTTCAAGAACCCAAGAGCGTTCTTAAGAAGAGCCCGTGAGAGTTCTTAACAAGCTTAAGAACCCAAGAGCGCTCTTCAAATCAACGAAGAACCCAAGAGAGTTCTTGACAAGTTCAAGAACCCAAGAGCGTTCTTAAGAAGAGCCCGGAGAGTTCTTAACAAGCTTAAGAACCCAAGAGCGCTCTTCAAATCAACGAAGAACCCAAGAGAGTTCTTGACAAGTTCAAGAACCCAAGAGCGTTCTTAAGAAGAGCCCAGGAGAGTTCTTAACAAGCTTAAGAACCCAAGAGCGCTCTTCAAATCAACGAAGAACCCAAGAGAGTTCTTGACAAGTTCAAGAACCCAAGAGCGTTCTTTCTAAGAAGAGCCCGGAGAGTTCTTAACAAGCTTAAGAACCCAAGAGCGCTCTTCAAATCAACGAAGAACCCAAGAGAGTTCTTGACAAGTTCAAGAACCCAAGAGCGTTCTTGGCCCGGAGAGTTCTTACGCTTAAGAACCCAAGAGCGCTCTTAAGAAGAGCCGGAGAGTTCTTAACAAGCTTAAGAACCCAAGAGCGCTCTTCAAATCAACGAAGAACCCAAGAGAGTTCTTGACAAGTTCAAGAACCCAAGAGCGTTCTTAAGAAGAGCCCGGAGAGTTCTTAACAAGCTTAAGAACCCAAGAGCGCTCTTCAAATCAACGAAGAACCCAAGAGAGTTCTTGACAAGTTCAAGAACCCAAGAGCGTTCTTAAGAAGAGCCCAGGAGAGTTCTTAACAAGCTTAAGAACCCAAGAGCGCTCTTCAAATCAACGAAGAACCCAAGAGAGTTCTTGACAAGTTCAAGAACCCAAGAGCGTTCTTAAGAAGAGCCCAGAGAGTTCTTAACAAGCTTAAGAACCCAAGAGCGCTCTTCAAATCAACGAAGAACCCAAGAGAGTTCTTGACAAGTTCAAGAACCCAAGAGCGTTCTTAAGAAGAGCCCGGAGAGTTCTTAACAAGCTTAAGAACCCAAGAGCGCTCTTCAAATCAACGAAGAACCCAAGAGAGTTCTTGACAAGTTCAAGAACCCAAGAGCTTCCTAAGAAGAGCCCGGGAGTTCTTAACAAGCTTAAGAACCCAGAGCGCTCTTCAAATCAAAGAAGAACCTAAGAGAGTTCGGCGTTCTCGGGACCTCACTCGGGTAGCCACGGGGTGAGGGTTCCCCACCTCTTATGAAAGTCCAAGTGAGACTCTCATGAGATGGAATTATTCAATGGCGTTACACTCAGGACCTCGCTCGGGTAGCCACTCGGGAGTTTTCCCCACCTCTTATGAAAATCCAAGTGAGACTCTCATGAGATGGAATTTCTAAGGCGCCACACTTGGGACCTCGCTCGGGTAGTCACCCTTAATAAAGGCAATGGCATCTCTCGGAGAACCAGGCTGGGGGCTTCTCGACTCGACGAGACTTTAGAGAAATGATGGCTATCATTCAAGACGACGTCTTAAGAGTTTCTCCAAGAAGAAAGAAAATTTTCTAAGAAGCCTGGGAGTAACATTCCATACGTTCGAGAAGTCAATCGCACGGAATGGGGGGCTCTGTTGTGGGGAAATATGGTCCCGATCCTCTACCCTCGGGAGAGAGACACCCCCGCTCGGGAGAGAGGCACCCCCGCTCGGGAGAGAGGCACCCCGCTCGGGAGAGAGGCACCCCCTCGGGTGAGATCCCCCCAGGCACCCCCCTCGGGAGAGATGCACCTCCCTCGGGTTGATGGTTCTCTTCCCTCATGAAGGGTCCCGAGTGCCTCACTCGGGACAAACACCTCTCTTTTGTCATGGCTCGCTTCTTCCTTGAAGAAGGTCCCGAGGGCCTCATTCGGGAGAGACACCTCCATCTTGGCGATTCATTTCTTCGTTGGAGAAGTGCCACACTTGGGAAAAATATCCAACTCTAGCATTTCTCGAAGACTCTCTTGACTAAGTCAAGAAGAGTTAGTTACTCATAAACACTCAGCATATCTATTCCGAGTTGGGGAGGTGAGTCATCATAACGGCGATATCAGGTGCGACAAAGAAGGAGCCGTTATTCCACTACCCCACTCACTCCTCAACTATCGATCCGGAATCTAAGGAATCGCCGCCTCCGGTAACTTCTATATAAACCTACCTCCAACATGGAGAAAGGGACGAGAACTTTCATCTGAGTACTTACTCATTACGTTCTTGAGAACTCTCTCAAGAACCATTATTGTTACTTAGGCTGATTTGAGCGTCGGAGGCGGTTCCCCGGCCAAAACTAGGCCGGACCGTTCTTGCTTTCTTTGTGTGTGCAGGCATCTCGGTTATTCCAACTTGGTTGGAGAGCACTTAAGGTGGTCATCTCAATATCCGACTCTCGAAGAAGTTCTATACGCAAGCGCGCGGGCCGCCGGCCCCCCCCCCGGCCCCCCCCCCCCCCCCCCCCCCCCCCCCCCCCCCCCCCCCCCCCCCCCCCCCCCCCCCCCTTTTTTTTTTTTTTAGTGCCGCGCCGCGCGGCAACAACAAACCCCCCCCTCCCCCTCCCCCCCCCCTCTCTCCCCTCTCCACAAAGAGGAGAATAATTCCCACACACCCCCCCCCTCTCTTCCCCGGGGGGGGGGGGGGGGCGGCCCCCCCGCCGCGGCCGCGGGGGGCCGGAGGGGGGGGGCCTTCTCCCCCCCCCCCCCCCCCCCCCCTCCCCCCCGGCCCTAGGAACCCCCCCCCCCTGTATCTTCTATATAAACCTACCTCCAACATGGAGAAAGGTACGAGAACTTCATCCGAGTACTTACTCATTACGTTCTTGAGAACCTCTCAAGAACCATTATTGTACTAGGCTGATTTGAGCGTCGGAGGCGGTTCCCGGCCAAAACTAGGCCGGACCGTTCTTGCTTTCTTTGTGTGTGCAGGCATCTCAGTTATTCCAATTTGGTTGGAGAGCACTTGAGGTGGTCATCTCAATATCCGACTCTCGAAGAAGCTCTATACGCAACAAATATAAATAGCAATGCGAACCATAAAAATACAGTAATGGGACTTTAATGAGTACCATCATATTCATCGCATGAGAGAACCATATCTTTTGCTTTTACTCTTTTTCACGATTACACTGTGATTTCGCGGCCTTCATATCTGATCAAATATTTCAAGCCCAAAAGTCAGTCATTGCACTCCCCTTGTATGTAACATGATATGGTAGAGTTTATCTTTGGAGAGTTCTGTTAGTATTAAGCATCTTGCCTCAGAACCAGCAAAACACTTCATAGCTTCCTCTTCTTCTTCTTCCACCACAATTGAATCTTCGACCTATGAAGTGTTCCTCAATTTTAGAGGTGAAGATGTTCGCAATACCTTCATTAGTTTTCTTTACAAAACTCTAAAAGATAGCGGAATCAATGTCTTCCTCGATAGTAAAAGTTTATGGACCGGAGAATCCATTGGTAAAACGCTTTTTGCGGCAATCGAAGGGTCCAAAATCTCGATCCCTGTCTTCTCTGAACATTATGCGGACAGTAAATGGTGTATGATGGAGCTTGCTGAAATTGTTAAATGCCGGAATTCCATTGGTCAATTGGTCTTGCCTATTTTCTATAACGTAGACCCATCAAATGTTCGGAACCAGAAGGAAGGAAGTAGTTTTACAAAAGCATTTAAAGATTATGAGAAGAATTTCAAACCCAATATCGTACAAGGCTGGAGGGATGCTTTGAAAGAGGTAGGAGGTTTGAAACACGTAAGACTCAAAACTTTATCACATCTTAAACTAGACATTTTACATGTTTATTTGATCATCTGTCAAAGAATATTTTGGTGTGATATCTGTTACTGACCATATATCAGAAGTTCCCTTTGGATCTAAAGTGATTCATGATTTTTCAAGAATTTTAACCCATCTTCAACTTATCATCCAAATCATGTACATGTTGTTTTAAGCCCGAGGTTTGGTTGATTGAGTATAGAGTTTTTAATTATCTTTGTATGATTCGATCACTTAGTAAACTGAGGTTGTGCTCAATCTTTTTTTTCTTTTTGCCTTCCCAAACCGTTAGAAACTTTAAATTTCTTTTGCCCAAAAGGGTATAAATTTGATTGTAGTCAATTATTGTTATTTTATTTTTATTTTATATGTAAAATTTGCAGGGATCAAGGAGAGCTAATTGAATTGGTTGTGGAAAGAGTTATGGCTGAATTGAGCAGCAAAACCCACTTGGCTGAACCTAAATGCCTGATAGGAATAAAATCTCATTGAAAAAAGCTGTTGTCTTTGTTAGATCTTAATTCGATGATGTTCAGGTTTGTGGGAATTTCGGGTATTGGTGGAATTGGAAAGACAACTATTGCCAAGAATGTGTACAATCGCATTATGTCAACCTTTGAAGGGCATAGCTTTATCTCAGATGTCAGAGAACATGCAACGCAAAACACATGCATGGTGTCTTTGCAGAAGCAGCTTCTTAAAGATATCCTCAAAATAGACATTGACATACCTAATCATCATAGAGGAAAAACATTGATAGAACAAAGACTTTGTAAAAAAAGGTTCTTATAGTTCTTGATGATGTAGATAGCGTGAAACAGGTGTATTCTTTGGTTGGTCAAATCAAACAGTTTGATCGAGGAAGCAAGGTTATAATAACAACCAGAGATGAAGACCTTTTGATTAGTGCTAAAGTTATTGAAAATAAGATATATTGGCCTCAAGAGCTAGATGATGGCCAATCTCTTCAGCTCTTTAGCTTGCATGCCTTTGGAAAAAAGCTACCTCCAAATGATTATATGCAACTTTCAAATCGCATGGTAAGCTATTCAAGAGGATTATCTCTAACTCTAGAGGTACTTGGGTCTTTGCTATTAAATGCAAGCATAGAAGAGTGGGAAAGTACATTACAACATTTGAAAGAAATTCCTCCAAAAGAAGTCCAGCAAAGGTTGAAGATAAGCTATGATAAGCTAGAAGAGGATTATCAAGAAATTTTTCTTAATGCTGCATGCTTTTTTATTGGATGGTCTAAAAATCAAGTAATTTCCCTATGGGAAGCATGTGGATATTATCCAAGGTGTGCATTACGCATATTAGCTAAACAATCTCTTATTAAATTTGATGATACAAGAGGATATGACAATGATGGTAGATGTCTGATCTTGAAAATGCATGATCAAATCCGAGCTATGGGAAGAGGAATTGTCCGGGGAGAAAATCGAAGAGACCCAAGCAAGTATAGTAGATTGTGGTGTATAGTAGATTGTGGTCTCGTGATGATATCTTGCAAGTATTAGAATGTAACAAGGTAATTTGCTTCTTCTCTTTTTTTATTTTATTTTTTTAATATTTTTATTTGTTTATGCTCATGCCATGAGTAACACCATGTTTTAAAATCCACATTTGGATATTGTTTTTGTTCGACTCCACTAGTATCTACCCGTTTTCGTTTTCCTAGATTATTTACCTATTATAGGGAATTAACATGTTAAAAAACACAATCTGTCCGGTCCTTATGCATACTTTAAAAGGCGATTTATTTATTTGTTGGTATCTAACAATTTCTATTTACTTGGACAAATTTTCTATTTGTAGGGAATTAACATGGTAAGAGGCATGGTCTTTCCTGATGACTTCTCAGATGTAGATTTACATCAACATCACTTTGAGATGATGCCAAATCTGAAATTTTTCTACATTGCTTCGAAAAGTGTCAATGGCAACTTTTTAAGCCTTCCTCGGACACTGCAATGGTTCAGTTGGAAAGCATGTCTTTGGGAAGTTATACCTACCACTTTTAATTACAATGGTCTAGCTCATCCCAAGCTATCTAGAAGCAATATTAGACAAGCTTGGAATACGGAACCTCAAGATGAAAATAAGGTGAAACATTGGACTTTTTCCTTTTCTTTTTTGATTGATTATTATGTTTTATTAATGATAAAGTATATGTTTTCTTTTTGCATGATAGCAGTTCCAAAAGTTGAAAGTTCTTGATCTTAGTTGGTGTGAGAATCTATTTGAGTCTCCAAACTTTTCATGGTTTCCTTATTTGGAGCGATTGGATCTCTCATGTTGTGGAAATTTGAAATTTTTGGATGAATCCATTGGGCAATTGAGTCAGCTCAAAAGTCTTAATGTTGGATTTTGTTACGATATCATGGAGTTGCCACATTCCATTGGTAATTTGAAGTCCCTAGTTGAGCTTAACTTGTCAGGAAGACAAACAAAAGAGCTTCCAAATAGATTGTTTAAGCTGAGGTCTCTAAAGAAATTTAAGCTCATTAGTTGCTCTTCACTCAAGAAGTTGCCTAACTCCATTGGTGATTTAAAAAATTTGGTTGAGCTCAATTTGTCAATGTATAATGGTGTACATAAAGGAATTGAAGAAGTTCTTGACAATGTTGGATTTTTGGAGAATCTTGAGGTCTTAAGTGTTGTCCAATTGAATTCATTAGTGAAGCTACCAAGATCAATGGGGGGAATGAGGTGTTTGCACACCCTTAATTTGACTCAAACCAATATTTCAGAATTGCCTGAGGATTTTTCAATGCTCTCAAATTTAGAGGTGTTGGAAATGCCTCGCTATTTGAAATCTCTCCCAAGAGACCTGATCCACTTCAAGAGGTTGAGAATATTAAAGCTTGTATATTGCAAGCTACAAGAGCTCCCAGAGGTTTCCTTAAGTTTGGTTGAACTTGAGTGCAAATATTGCAATTCATTGGAATCAATATTCGACATGTCAAGGATGAAATATTTGAAGGTGTTAATGCTTTTATGTTGTAAAAAGTTGAAGGAAATTCAAGGCCTCGAGGGTGCGGAATCCTTGGAACATTGTAAGATCATTAATTGTCCAAACATGACAGGTGTAAAGAGGAATGTATATGGGCAGGTAGGTAATTATGTAAGTCTCGGCATCTTTACGTATTAATTTAATTATTCTAATCAATGGAGGACTGACCATTATGGAATAGATACCGGGCGGGATACTTCCATTCTCTCTCTCTCTCTCTCTCTCTCTCTCTCTCTCTCTCTCTCTCTCTCTCTCTCTCTCTCTCTCTCTCTCTCTCTCTCTCTCTCTCTCTCTCTCTCTCTCTCTCTCTCTCTCTCTCTCTCTCTCTCTCTCGTTTTGTAGGGAACGCTACGTTCAGAAGAGGAGAGTCATCAGCAAAAAATGCGATATCGCTTGTGTGCTACTAGTAGTAGTAGTTGTAAGCGTATAACTTTGTGCATTGTTTCTATAGGCAAAACAGGAAGGAAAGAGGGTGACCAAGTAGATTGCAAATTTGAGATTAAAGCTACGATCCACCAGAAAGATAAAAAAATCGATTGTTGGCATACGCTGTATTTTGAGGGCATTTCGTATACTAGAGGAAGAGATACGATTTGCCTTCACCATTTCAAAGGCTTTGACTGGTTTGGGATTCCTTTGCAATGTAAAGATTTCATTGTGATTCAAGCTGTTTAGGAGTAATACAACCAGACATTTCCTGAGATGTATAGAATTTGGTAACTCTGTTTCTGAAATTGAAATAGAATTTGTTTTATTGATCAAAAAGCATCACATTACTTCAACTAGATTTGATGAGGTATCCAAGTTAAGCTTAAGGTTTGATTTGTTTAGCTATTTTCATCAGGTACCCATACTGTGTTTTAATTTTTTTTTGAGGTAATGGTCTTTTCTCTATTTCAAAACGACAAAAGAACGAAACACAAGAAATTATGAACTCTAAGGGTGCGTTTGATAACGTTCTTAAAAAACGTTTCTAGCGTTTTTTGTTCTTTGGGAACAGAAGAACGGGTTAGAGGCGTTTGATAAAATGATTCGTTCTTCTGTTCTTTAAGAACGGACCAGTCAGAAAAGTGTTCTAAAAAACACTTTTTGCATAACTTAAAAAACACTTTTTGGAGAACATAAAAAAGATGTTTTTACCAAAGAACAGAGAAGTGATCAAATTGGTTCAAATTGATGCCTTAGAACAAGTTTATCAAACACCAATTTATTTTTCAACCCAAAAAAAAAAAAACACTAACATATTCTATTTAGTGCTTTGAAATATTTTCAGAACGGATTTATCAAACGCCCATTTTCAAGTAAAGAACGGTCTTTTAGCACAGAAACATTAAAAAACGGTTTTGCATAAGAACTAGTTTCTCAGATCAGAAACGTTACCAAACGCATACTAAGTCTCTAACTACCCACAACAAGAATCACGAAACTTACGGATCAATCAGCCGTTGGATGTACAACACGTGTTAAAAAAACTAAACTAAACTAAAATGGATTTTCCACTTACATTCTCGGAGTCCAAAGCATATTTAAAAGAGCTTTTGGGATTTCGCTTCGATTCCGTATGATAATATTAGGAGAAAGACATGAGTCATCGTACCGATATCAACGGTCCAGATTTTGTCGAGATCGAAATCTCAATCTAAAAGCCTTAAAAGATGCTTAACGAGATTTAGCACATTAATAATGTTAAGGTCTTGGAAAGGTTATTTTTGCTAGGGGAGGTATTGGGTTAAAGCGGTTAAAGATCCAACTTCCCTAGCGGAGGTATTGGGTTCGCACCCACTCGGCGGCATTAATATATAAAAGCTCCCTTGAGAATGTAAATCGTGGTGCACGCAAGCTGCCCGGATGAATCTCATATCCCCAAAAAAAAAAAAAAAAATGTTAAGAGTCTTAGAAAGGTTATTTTTGCTTTGGCAATTGGAAATATATGCCATCTTGTTATCGGGCAATTTGGTATTGTTAGTGAGCCATGACTCAAACGCACTTAATTTGAATTGCAAATAAAACCACTTCAAATAAACTGCAATGCAAATGCAAAGCATAAAAATATAAAAATGGGACATCAATGAGAGTCCATGTGAGAACCAAATATGAATATTTTAAAAATTCAAGTGGGTTATGAAAAATGCGAATAAAATAACTCTTAGTCGACCTTATTCAAATTAATTATTTTAAATACGTCATTAAAATTAGAAAACTATGAAGACTTGCAGCATCTCTGAGTCCTATTAGACTATGGCGGATTCCTTGGATATTCTGAATTTGCTATCATAAAAAAGAAGTGTGATTACTCCCCCAAAGGCAAACAAACAAGATTTGATCGATCACCAGATATTCCAAGCGCTGTGTATTAGTTAGTTATCAAATAGATTAAACTTGCATTGATGGAGGGCACGATGATAATTATCATATATTTATGAGTCAAAGTTTTCTAATGCTATAGTAAAGTTGATCGTGGAATTCGATTCCTTAATAATACTTTTTTGGGATCATTCACATGGAGATAATTAGTGGCTTTTTACTGCTTTTCGTGAAAATTGAGTGACTCAAACGGAAATATTTAAAGAAAATTATTATTCTATCAAGCATTAACTTGCAGAAATAATTCTTCAAACAGATTTATGTATAATGAAAATGGAGCAAGGTGGGATGGAATAACTAAGATTGTTAAAGTAAAATAAGGATACATTAATAATTTTAAATCTTTTACAAGGAACTTTTTTTTGGAAAACATACACGAGTCATATTGATGCATCCTCAACTTTACAACCGGCTTAACTCAGTTTCTAAATCTGGAAGGGATTATTGTTTTATCATCCTACTCGGATTTGAAAGCACGAGCCATCTGATATCTATGGCATCATCAAATGGGTACCCCCTTATCCCAATCTTACAAAAATTAATGTGGATGGATCTCACTTTCAGGAAAAGAGACTCGCGGGATATGGAGGCATCACTCGGAATTACCTTGGCAAAATGCTCTTTTGTTATGCACATGGTTCGAATTCCCAAGATATCCTTACATTGGAGGCTCTAGCAATGAGACAGGCTATGTTTTGGGCATAAGAATTCAAGTTGTCTAAAATCGCTATGGAAAGTGATAACCAAGCTTTAATCGTTATCATACAAAAGCATCCCCAGGAAACACATTGGAAACTTTATTCTATCATATCGGATATCAAAAGCCTGACAGCAAATTTTGAGTGGATTTATTTCAACCATATTCTTAGGGAAGCAAATTTTGAAGCGGACGCTTTGGCCAAAGAGGGTGCTTTAACTCAGGAGACCATTTTGTATGTACACCCCCCTGATTATCTCCTTCAACTAATGTTGTTTGACGTTCTGTCTTTATGTTGTAATTGTGGTTTCTCTGTTTAATAAAGTTAGCTCTTTACCAAAAAAAAAAATTTATTTTTGGAAGCAAGCAAAAACCTCTTGTCTGCCTGCTATGATCAAACTCTCATTAATTGGCAGGAGTAGGATGAGAAACTGAACATAAGCTCAATAACCAATCAGAGGAACATGACCAATAACTCGGGCCCTAAACCGAGTAGGCCTTCCGTGCTAGATGATCCGCAACACAGTTGGATCTGCCTGCTACGTTTTTTCACCTATATAAATTGCTAAAGGTGGACACAGTTGAAGAAAGCACTAAGTGAGCTGTGAGCTTGTGGAATCGTATTTGATTTTAAACATTTTAGGGGGTTTGTGAGTGTGACTTGAAATATGGTATAAACGGGTTTCTGGTTTCAGATACAGGACATATATGGGTTTAATTAAATCCCAAGTGTTAGTCACATAAAATTTTATTTTCCACGTACATTAAAGTCTCAATGATGCCCATAAAAACTTAGTATACGTGAATTTTCTTAGGAACATTTTTGGCTATTCATGATTACCATTCATATTATTTACAATCACTATTAACTTGTTTCGGTATTTTTCTATTTTTCTTTACGCGAGTAGGAGAAGAATTATTGATTTTCCAACACCATATTCTAGCCCAGTTGCTCCTTCAAGGTAGATGCTTGTGTATTCATTATCTCGTCTAGGATGAAGTAACAACTGGATTTTACCAATCCCTTTTCAGTTGTAATTCGTTGAGACTTGAAAGCTATTTTTGTCTTTGTTTTAGACAATATGTCAAAGCAGATCAATAGTTTTCTTTACTCTCCCTGTGAACTTTTCTGATCACCTTTGAAACTAGATTTTGCTTGAATAAAAGATTTATATTGTTCTATTTAATTATAAAGTAGATTATTATTATTATTATTATTTCGTGAAATTGCAAGGCCGATTCTAGTAAAGGGAACTAAAAAAAATTTCTTAGTAAATATAATGATAATTTGGATAAAGTTTGGATTGAGTGTGATTTAGTGGCAACAGTGATCTCAATACAAACTCAAAAGATTTTCATGGTTTGCAATACGATGATCGAACTATGGAAAGCCCTACAACCCTACTTAAAGATTATCACATGGAAAATAGCACATTGTTTTAGGGACAAATGTGTTGGCAGATTCCTTGGCAAACTTGGTGACTAAAGAACAAGTAGTTTCTCTGAGATTGGCCTTTTTGAGATGCAGATTCTTGAAATGGACAAAGATGAAGCTAGATAGCCTAGGTCAAACTTTTAAGTATGGTATCGAGTATCTTATCGGTCAAATGATTTTAAGAGACATATCATCTTTTTCTGGCTAATATATTATAATGCAATCCAATAGAAAGACGTGTTGATATCTATTGTATGGATTGCAACCAATACGGATATATATCGGTTAGAATCATACCATATTGTGGGACACTTAAATCTTGGCCCGGGTTTGTACTTTGTTTTCACTCATGAGTTTTGAGTATGTGTTCGATGTTATTAATTAATAAAAAATTAAAAAAAAGGTGCTATAGTGCTACACTTCCTTCACTTCCCTACAAACCCTATCTATCTATTGTGGCCTCATTGAAGCTAGAGTGGCCCAATCCTAGATCCAGTGCTCGTTCAAACCTTTGCTTGGTGAGCGAAAAACTTTAAGAAAGAAAATCTAAACCTAGTTTGGAGCAAAATTTCTCAACAATGACAATAACAAGATGGAAAATTTACCCCTAGTCCTAAGCAAGGCTTCTCAGTGTAGAAGATAAGAAAATTATGATCTTTTTTTCATGATTTTAGGAGTTTTTGAAACGCGTGAATGAAGAAATGTCTAGAGTATCGGTCTACATCCACTCTCGAGTTAGAGGTGATTTGTGATAGTTTCTTGTTAGCAACTTTGCTTCGAATCCGGATCATCTCCCTGTCGTGGGAGCACAGAGTGCTACCCCATGGCTTCCTGACCACAAAAACTAGTGAGTCTTACTAGTGAATTTTTTTTTTTTTTCAAAAAGTATTTTACACCGTGGGCCCCACAGGTTTTTGTGGTCAGCAAGCATTGGGGTCGTAGATCCAGACTCCTTTGCATCAGTTACAACAGATTTATGGCTTCCCTCTTACACCCCTCTTCTATACTCTACCTAGTTTCTTTTCTTTCCAGCATTGTTTTCTCGAATCCGGATTTTCTCCCCGTCGAGGGAGCACAGAGTGCTCCCCCATGGCTTCCTGAACACAAATATCAGTGGGTCCCACTGGTGAAAAAATTTTTTTTTTTTTTTTTTCAAAAAAGTGTTTTTTACCGTGGGCCCCACTGATGTGTGTGGTCAGAAAGTGTGGGGGGAGCACTTTGTGCTCCCCGTACGGATCGCTGAGCCGGACTCTGTTTTCTCCTCCTAGTCCGAGTCTGAATAGTGTTTTCTACCTGGGAAGGACGTCAGTGCAATTATGATCTGTCGGGAATAATGGAGTGAAAATGGATCCTTCATCAAGGGTCTCATTAGGTTCGTCTTTCTATACCTATTTATTTCTTCCCACCAACTGCCCACTGTTTGAGCAATAATTTTTATTATAAAAAATCCCATCCAGTCTAACCAACGTCTTGTCTCACATAAAGTTGTCACTAAAGCTTTTCTCAAAATTTGGACTTTGCCTCAGTTCTACGCATGTACAGAACGGCGACCTCGACAGCTCAAATTCAACGGTCAAAATTTAATTTCGACCAAGATTTTAAATCTGACGGTCCAAAATCTCACTTTAGAATAAATACACGTGATCCAAGCAAAATTAATAATATTATCTCCCAACCAACTCTGTGCCGACCTTTCTTACTTTATTCTGTCTTTACTTGTTTCCATTTTGGCTCTTTACGCTAAATACTATGCTTGCTCGTTGGATACTGTTGGTCGACTAGAATTTCTTTTTTCTTTTAAAAATGCAGGGCCGCAACTGCTCTTAGTCTTTAAGGAAAAAGCCAAAAGACAATTCAGCATTGTCCTTTATTGCCCAGCACGCCTAATTAATTTAAATAGCAAATGAAATCTGCACGAATGATTCCATGTGTAAAAAATATTTTTTTCTTCGTTTTTTCTTCCAACGAGAGCCTTATCCGATTACATAATTACACGGTCATTGCACCATCCTCGTATGTACGTTGATAGAGCGAGTTCATCCTTGGAGAGCTTTGTTCGTATTAAGATCTTGTCTCTGAACCAACAAAAATACTTCATGGCTTCCTCTTCTTCTTCCACCACAACTGTATCTTCAAGCTATGAAGTGTTCCTCAGTTTTCGGGGTGAAGATATTCGTTATACGTTTATTAGTTTTCTTCACAAAGCTCTAAAAGATGGCGGAATTCATGTGTTCCTCGATAATAAAAGTTTGTGGACCGGAGAATCTATTAGCAAAACCCTACTTGCAGCAATCCAAGGGTCCAAAATTTCAATCCCTATCTTCTCTGAACATTATGCGGACAGCAGATGGTGCTTGATGGAGCTTGCTGAGATTGTTAAATGCCGGAACTCCATTGGTCAATTGGTCTTGCCTATTTTCTTGAACGTTGACCCATCAAATGTTCGGAATCAAAAGGAAGGAAGCTTTGCAAAAGCATTTGAAGATCATGAGAAGAATTTCAATTGTGATATCATAAAAGGCTGGAGGGATGCTTTGAAAGAGGTAGGAGGTTTGAAAGGAGAAGTTGTTGACAATATCACGTAAGTCTTCAAAACTTTATCTCATCTCAAACTTGACAGTTCACATGTTTATTTGATCATCCGTCTAAAATTATTCTGATGCGATATCTGTTGTTGACCACATATTGGAAGCTTCGTTTGGAGCTAAAGTAGTTCATGATTTTTCAAGAATTAAACCCATCTTCAACTTATCATCCAAATCGTCTATATATTGTTTCAAACCCAAGATTTTGGTTTATTGAGTGAAGAGTTTTCAATTTTCTTCGTATGATTGAATCACTTAGCAATTTTTTTTCTTTTTTCTTCATAATTGCTTTCCATACAATTAGAAACTTTAAAATTTCTTTCACCCAAAAATATATAAATTAACTTGTTGTCTATTATTGTTATTGTGTTTTCATTTTGATATATGAAATTTGCAGGGATCAAGCAGACCTAGTCGAATCCGTTGTCAAAAAGGGTTATGGGTGAATTGAGCAGCAAAACCCACTTGGCCGAATTTAAATACCTAATAAGAATAGATTCTCCCGTAAATGAGCTACTAGCTTTATTGGACCTTAATTCTGATGATGTTCAGTTTGTGGGAATTTCGGGTATTGGTGGTATTGGAAAGACAACTATTGCCAAGAATGTATACAATCGCATTATTTCAATCTTCAAAAGGCATAGCTTTATCTCTGATGTTAGAGAACATGCAACGCCACGCACGGGCTTGGTATGTTTGCAGAAGCAGCTTCTTAAAGATATCCTCAAAATAGACATTGACATACCTGATTATCATAGAGGAAAACAATTGATAGAACAAAGACTTTGTAACAAAAAAGTTCTTATAGTTCTAGATGATGTTGATAGCGTGGAACAGGTGGATTCTTTGGTTGGTCAAGCCAAACGGTTTGGTCAAGGAAGCAGGGTTATCATAACAACTAGAGATGAGGATATTTTGAGTAAGGCTGAAGTTAATGAAAATAAAATATACAAGCCTGAGGAATTAGATCATGACCAATCTCTTCAGCTCTTTAGTTTGCATGCTTTTAGGAAAAAGCTACCTCCAGACAATTATATGCAACTTTCAAATGACATTGCAAACTATTCAGGAGGATTACCTCTAACTCTAGAGGTGCTTGGGTCTTCACTATCAAACACAACAAGTATAGCAGAGTGGAAAAGTACATTACAACGTTTGAAAGAAATTCCTCTAAAGGAAGTCCAGCAAAGGTTGAGGATAAGCTATGATAAGCTAGAAGAGGATTATCAAGAAATTTTTCTTGATGCTGCGTGCTTTTTTATTGGATGGGAAAAAGAAGTAGTAATTTCTGTATGGGAAGCATGTGGATATTATCCAAGGAGTGCAATACACATATTAACTAAACAATCCCTCATTAAATTTGAAGATCGATTTGAAGATGGTACATGTGCGATCTTGAAGATGCACGATCAAATTCGAGATATGGGAAGAGGAATTGTCTTAGGAGAAAATCGCACAGATCCAAGTAAGCGTAGTAGGTTGTGGTCTAATGATGATATCTTGCAAGTATTAGAAAGTAACAAGGTAATACTGAAGCATTTGCTTTTTTTATTCTGTTCATGCCATGAGTAAATTATATTTTAAATTTCACATCTGGATGTTGTTTTGGTTTGACTCCACTAGTATCCACCAATTTATATTTTCTTGGATTATTTATCTCTTGTAGGGAATTCTAATGTTAAAATGCATGATCCTTCCTTCTACGCATCCTTCTAACTGCCAATTATTTATTTATTTGCTAGTATCTACCAATTTCTGTTAACTTGGACAATTTTCATATTGTAGGGAACTAACATGGTCAAAAGCATGGTCATTCCTAATGACTTCTCATATGTTTATTTAAATCAACATCACTTTGAGATGATGCCAAATTTGAAATTTCTATCCATTGCTTCGAAAAGTGTCAATGGAAACTTTTCAAGTCTTCCTTGGATGCTACGATGGTTCAGCTGGATGGATTGTCCCTGCGAAGTTATACCTACCAATTTTTATCACAAGGGTCTTGTTCATCTCAAGCTATCTGGAAGCACTATTAGACAAGCTTGGAATACTGAACCTCGAGATGAAAAGAAGGTGAAACATTTGACTTTTTCCGTTTCTTTTTTGAGTATTATGTTTTTTTATTGATGAGGTATATGTTTTTTTTTTTTGCATGACAGCCGTTCCAAAAGTTGAAAATTCTCGATCTTAGTTGTTGTTTTAATCTATCTGAGTCTCCAAACTTTTCATGGTTTCCTTATTTGGAGCAATTGGATCTTTTTGGATGTTGGAAGTTGAAAATTTTGGATGAATCCATCGGGCAATTGAGCCAGCTTAGAAGTCTTAATCTTGAAAGATGTAGGCAAATCATGGAATTGCCTAATTCTATTGGTAATCTGAAATCTCTAGCCAAGCTTAACTTGTCAGTAACAGGAATAAAAGAGCTTCCAGATGGTTTTTCCAAGCTAAGCTCTCTGAAGAACCTTAAGCTCATTGAGTGTTTTTCACTCAAGAAGCTGCCTGACTTCATTGGTGATCTTAAAAATTTGGTTGAGCTCAATTTGAATAATTATAAATATGCACATGCAGATGTTGAAGGAATCGAAGAAATTCCTGACGGTGTTGGACTTTTGGAGAATCTTAAGGTATTAAATACTTTAGGTTGGGGTAGAATAGTAAAGCTACCAAGATCAATGGGGAGAATGAGGTGTTTGCAGACCCTTAATCTGCGGGGCACCAATATTTCAAAAGTGCCTACTGATTTTTCAATGCTCTCAAATTTAGAGGTGTTGAAAATGTCTGGCCATTTGAAATCTTTCCCAAGAGATTTGATCCAATTGAAGAAGTTGAGGACATTGCACCTTATGGATTGCAAGCTATTGGAAGAGCTCCCAGAGGTTTTTTCAAGTTTAGTTAAACTTAAGTGTGTCCATTGCAATTCATTGGAACGAACATTCAACTTGTCAAGGCTGAAATATTTGAAGGTGTTAAGGTTTGAGGATTGTGAAAAGCTGAAGGAGATTCAAGGCCTTGAGGGTACAGAATCCTTGGAATGTTTTCAAGTCATTCGCTGTCCCAACGTGATAGGTGCAGTGATAGATATTGAGAGGACCATACATGGGCAGGTGTGTAAGTACTTACTTCGGTCTTGTCATCATTAGATATTCTAATTAATGGGGAACTAACTATTTTTACACTGGGAGATACTCCCATTATTTGATTTGTGTTTCTTTTCCTTTCCTCTCTCTCTCTCTGTTTTGTTTTGTAGGGAACGCTACTTTTAAAAGAGGATCTTTGGCAGGAGAAGCATTATAGCTTGTGTGCTACTACTCTTAGTAAGGGTATGATTTTGTGTATTGTTTTAAGAGGCAAGGAGGATTGTACGTGGCTTAAAGAGGGTGACCCATTAGAAGGCTATTTTGATATTGGTGCTACAATCCACCAGAAAGATAAAGCAATTGAGTGTCGGCATACGCTGGGATTTAAGGGCATTGTGTATACTAGAGGAAGAGATACGATCTGTCTTCACCATTTCAAAGGTTTTGACTGGTTTGGGATACCTTTGCAAGGTAAAGATTCCATTGTGATTAAATCTGTGGAAGACTTGGATTTCGGCGTGATCTTTTGGGAGCTATTGTTTGAAGACAGGGAACCTGGCCTTCAAAAGCCTATCGATCCAGCCCAAACAGTAGCAGATTTCTTCATTTGGGGTCAGTACCGACCAACCCAGGAAGAAGAAGAAGATGGCTATGAACAGAGGAGTGATACAGAAAGGGATTTCCTGACATGTTTATTCGTTGACTCTGATTCTGAAGCTGTGGTGGGGGCAGAGGAAGAGATGTCAAGGCCAAACAAGAGGCCTCATCTCCATGCCAACGATGATGATGATGATGATGATGAAGCACCAGTTCTTTCTCTTGACCTTACTTTAACACCCTATGATGTGAAAGAGATCAAATAACAGCCGCTAATGGGAGTAATGGTCATTCACAGAACAAGGATGAGGCAGAGGCGCTGTTAAGTGCCATTGGAAGAATTGGTCTTGGAAACCAGGAATTACCATTTTTTATATTATCTTTGTATTTAAATCTTAGATTTTGCTTTTAATGTTTTCATACATCATGATACAGGACTCTTTGAACGCTTAATAATCAATTTTGATTTTCAAAGAATAAGATACTCTGAAATTGCAAGAGCAGTTGAATCTTATCTGCAAGCCAAGTGGCATTCGGTCTGCCAGAGAATGTTCGACCCAGATGAGCAGAGCATCTGGTTCTTCTGATCATAAGTCGTGCATGGGCCATTTGAGAAGCCTAGAATCTTCTTCTCTCCAGTCTGAAATTTGAATCGGAACGACTGTTGAAACCCATGAACAATGATGTTATACAAAGGCGAAAGCCAGACAGGCTGTGGCTTTGGCCTTTCAGAACCATTTAAAGAGTTATGAATTTGGCAGGATAAAACCTCAATCCAAAATGAAAAAAGAAATTGAAAATGGATTAGTTAGATAATGAGATACAATGCCTGAAGATCTTCTTCGGAGGATAAAAGAGGATATCAACTTAAAGGCAACACGGGAAGGAAAGAGGGTGACCTAGTAGATTGCATTTTTGAGATTGAAGCTACGATCCACCGGAAAGATAAAGCAATCAAGTGTTTGAATACGCTGCATTTTGATGGCGTTGAGTATAATACTAGAGGAAGAGATAGGATCTGGCTTCACCATTTCAAAGGCTTTGACTGGTTTGGGATTCCTTTGCAAGGTAAAGATTCCATTGTGATTGAATATGTGGGTATGCGATATCTCCCTTTTGACGTGATATTTTGGAAGTTATAGTCTGAGGAGGAGGACAAGGAACCAGCTGGCCTTCAAAGGCATATTGATCCAGCCCGAAGAGTAGCAGATTTCTTCATTTGGGACGACTCTGTTTCTGAAGCTGTGGTGGTGGGGGCAGAGGAAGAGTCGATGTCAAGGCCGAGCAAGAGGCCTTCATCTCCATGCCAAGGATGATGACAATGATGATGATAATGAAGCACCAGTTCTTTCTCTTGATGGCCTTGCATGCTTTAACACCCGATTATGTGATTTGTGAAAGAGATCAAATAGCAGGTGGTAATGTGAGTAGTAGTGGTCTGGTCATTCACAGAATGAGGAGGAGGAGACGTCGATCATGGCCAAGAAATAACTACGATGATGAGGAAGCATCACTTTCTTCTCTTGACCAAATAATCACCGGTGCTAATAATTGGAGTATTTCTCGGTCGCAAAAAGAAGAAGAAGATGGCAATAATGAAGAGAGGAGTAATACAACAAGACATTTCCTGAGATTTCGTGAGATTTCTGAAATTGAAACAGAAATTGTTTTATTGATCAAAAAGCATCACATTACTTCACCTACATTTGATGAGGTATCCAAGTTAGGCTGCTTAAGGTTTGATTTGTTTAGCTATATATTTTGAGTCATCAGGTACCCATATATGCATACTGTGTCTTAATTTATATATTTTGGTTCCGGGTGTGTTGTCTTGATCCATGACGAAGTCTCTTAATTATTACAATAAGATTGCCTTGTCAATTGTAACTGTAAGTACCATAGAAATTAAACTCCTTTTAAGTTGGGAAAAACTAGGCTACCCACTGCTCGTTTAGTTCTCCCAAGCGCTGTCGGGCAATTTGGTATTGTTAATGAGGCATGACTCACTCAAAATGCACCTAATTTGAATTAAACTGCAATTCAAATGCAAAGCATAAAAATATAAAAATGGGCCGGAGTTCAATGAGTCCATGTGAGAACCATCTATGAATATTTTTAAAATTCAAGTGGGTTATGAAAAATGCGATTAAAATAACTCTTAATCGACCCCTTATTCAAATTAATTATTTTAAATACGTCATTAAAAATTAGAAAACTATGAAGACTTGCACCATCTCTGAGTCCTAAAAGACTTGGGGGATTCCATGGAAATTCGGAATTTGCTATCATAAAAAGGAAGTTTGGTTACTCCCCGAGGCATTTGATCACCAGATATTCCAAGCGCTGTGTATTAGTTAATCGAGTAGATTAAACTTGGTGGAAGGCACGATGATAATTATTATATATTTATGAGATTAATTATGAGTCAAAGTCTTCTAATGCGATAGCCAAGTTGATCTTGGAATTCGATTCGTTTTACTTTTGGGATCATTCACATGGAAAATAGTGCAATGTCTTAGGGACAAATGTATTGGCAATGGCAAACTTGGTGACTAAAGAACAGGTAGCTTCTCCGAGATTGGTCTTTTTGGGACGAAGATTCTTGAAATGATAAGACATGAAGCTAGATAGCTTAGGTCAAGCTTTAAAGTATAGTATAGAGTATCTTATCGGTCAAGTAATTTTATGAGATGTAACATCTTTTACTGGCTAGTATATTCTAGTGCAATCCAATAAAGAGACGTGTCGATATCTAGTGTACCGATTGCAACCAATATGGATATATATCGGTTAGAATCATTCCATATTTTATGGGATACTTAAACCTTGGCCCAGGTTTGAATTCTATTTTCACTCATGAGTTGTGAATATGTGTTCGATGTTATTAAGAAAAAGAAAAAGATGCTATAGGCAGCTACGCTTGCTTCACTTCCCTACAAACCCTTTCTATCTCTTGTAGCCTCACTGAAGAGTGGCCCAATCCTAGATCTGTTGCCCGTTCAAACCTTTTCTTGGTGAGGGAAAAATATCAAGGAAAACCTAAATCTAGTTTTGAGTAGTATTTCTCAACAAAGACGATAACAAAAAGGAAAATCTAACCCTAGTCCTAAGCAAGGCTTCTCAACGTAGAAGGTAATAAATTTTTTTAATCTTTTTTTCATGATTTTAGGAGTTTTTGGATAAAGGATTAAAAGACAAGTTTACCCCTTCAATATGGGACCACCCACAGCTTCTTAGCTATCTAGTAGTTAAGGAAAAAGCCAAAAGGCAATTTGGTTTTACTCTATATTGTCCATGAATCAAGCACACCTTTTTTTTTTTTTGTTCCTTTCTCTTTTTCAACGAGAACGTTATCCGATTACGTGGTTTTCATATAAAATAATATATCATTATGCGGTTTTCACATCTGATTGATTGAAGGCTTTCCGTGTCATTCATCAATTGAGAAATTGTATCGGTTTAGTCTTTTGGGAGTGAACTTGAATGCGCAACACCTGCTGCAGATGGTTGACCGAGAGTTTTGATTTTGATCCTCTATTTCACAGGTGGTGAAAATTGAAACAAAGAAAATCTCAACTGTAGATAGCATAATGTTGCGCATTAAATGCGACAATCTCATTGCTTTCGATGAAGAAGGGGGCCTACCTTCATCTATTTCTACATCTAGGATCCCAGTCTTTTGACCTTTTGGTCTAATTTAGTTGTATGTTGTTAGTTTGATTGTATTGTTATATGTCACTTGTGCCGGTGTTATGTAATTGTTGTTTTTATTTTTTTTTCTTTTCATGATTTTAAGAGCTTTTGCATAAAGACTTAAAAAGACAAGTACTTTACCATTAATCAATGGTATTTTAGGTATCAAGTAAGACAACCTGATGAATCTTCAGTTAATAGGAATTTAGTAATTTTGATAACCCATTCGCAAATGGGATTAATGTATATGATATTTTTCTCAAAATGCATGAGAGGATGATATAAAGTATAAACCGGCTGTGTGAGACCACCCACTGCTTGTTAATTTAGTCTTTGGAGAAGAAACCAAAACGTTGTAATTTTTCTGTTTAGTTTTCCCAAGTGCCGTCGGGTAAATTTGGCATTGTTGATGAGCCGTGACTCAAACGCACCTATTTTGAATAGCAAATGAAAACACTGCAATTAAACTTCAATCCAAATGCAAAGCATAAAAGTATTAAAATGGGACTTTAATGAGTCCATGTCAGTACCATATCCGATGACGCAGTTATCTTTACAGAGTTCTGAAAATGAGCGATATCAATGTGTTCCTCTATAGTAAAAGTTTATGGACTGGAGAATCCATTGGCGAAACGCTACTTCCAGCAATCCAAGGGTCCAAAATTTCAATCCCTGTCTTCTCTGAACATTATGCAGACAGCAAATGGTGCTTGATGGAGCTTGCTGAGATTGTTAAATGCCAGAAATCCATTGATCAATTGGTCTTGCCTATTTTCTTTAATATTGATCCATCAAATGTTCGGAATCAGAAGGAAGAAAGTTTTGCAAAAGCATTTGAGGATCATGAGAAGAATTTCACGCCCGATACTGTAAAAGGCTGGAGGGATGCTTTGAAAGAGGTAGGAGGTTTGAAATGAGAAGTTGTTGACGATACCACGTAAGTCTTTTAAACTTTATCACGTCTTAAACTTGACAATTTACATGTTTATTTGATCATCCGTCTAATAATATTTTGGTGCAATATCTATTATTAACCATATATTAGAAATTCACTTTGGATTTAAAGTGGTTCATGATTTTTCAAGAATTAAACCCATCTTCAACTTATCATCCAAATCATCTATATGTTGTTTTAAGCCTGAGATTTGGTTGATTTAGTATTGAGTTTTTAATTTTCTTCCTATGATTCAATCACTTAGTAACTAAGGGTGGTTTTTTTTTTAATTTTTTTGAATTTTTTTTATTGTATCCAAACCATTGGAAACTTTAAATTTCTTTTGCCCAAAAGGGTGTAAATTTAATTGTTGTCAATTATTATTATTGTATTTTTATTTTTTATATGTGAAATTTGCAAGGATCAAGCAAATCTAATTGAATCGGTCGTAGAAAGGGTTATGGCTGAATTGAGCAACAAAACCCACTTGGCTGAATCTAAGTAGTTGACAGGAATAGATTCTCCCATAAATGATCTGCTATCTTTATTAGATCTTGATTCTGACGATGTTCAGTTTGTGGGAATTTCGGGTATTGGAGGTATTGGAAAGACAACTATTGCCAAGAATGTATTCAATCGCATTATTTCAATCTTCAAAAGGCATTGTTTTATCTCAGATGTCAGAGAACAAGCAACACCAAGCACAGGCTTAGTGTCTTTGCGAAGCGGCTTCTTAAAAGATATCTACAACATAGACATTGACATACCTAATTATCATAGAGGAAAACAGTTGATAGAAGAAAGACTTTGTGAAGAAAAGGTTCTTATAGTTCTTGATGATGTAGATAGCGCGGAACAGGTGGATTCTTTTGTTGGTCAAACCAATTGGTTTGGTCGAGGAAGCAGGGTTATAATAACAACCAGAAATGAGGATATTTTGAGTAGGGCTAAAGCTACTGAAAATAAAATATATAGGCCTCAAGAGCTAGATGATGACCAATCCCTTAAGCTCTTTAGTTTGCATGCCTTTGGAAAAAATTTACCTCCTAGCAATTATAGGAAACTTTCAAATGACATGGCAAGCTATTCAGGAGGATTACCTCTAACTTTAGAGGTGCTTGGGTCTTTGTTGTCAAACACAACAAGTATAGAAGAGTGGGAAAGTATATTAAAACATTTGAAAGAAATTCCTCCAAAAGAAGTTTAGCAAAGGTTGAGGATAAGCTATGATAAGTTAGAAGAGGATTATCAAGAAATTTTTCTTGATGCTGCATGCTTTTTTATTGGATGGGAAAAAGAAAAAGTAATTTCCTTATGGGAAGCATGTGGATATCTTCCAAGGTGTGCAATACACATTTTAATTAAACGATCCCTCTTTAAATTTGAAGATACACATGGAGATGGTACATATTTGATCTTGAAGATGCATGATCAAATCCGAGATATGGGAAGAAGCATTGTCCTGGGAGAAAATCGTAGAGACCCAAGCAAGTGTAGTAGATTGTGGTCTTGTGATGATATCTTGCAAGTATTAGAAAATAACAAGGTAATACTGAAGCATTTGCTTATTATTATTATTATTATTATTATTATTAAAGGCCACTTATTTATTTATTTGCTAGTATCCACCAATTTCTATTTACTTGGACAATTTTTCTATTGTAGGGAACTAACATGGTAAAAGGCATGGTCCTTCCTCATGGCTTCTCAAACGTTTATTTACATCAACATCACTTTGAGACGATGCAAAATCTGAAATTTATCCACATTGCTTCAAAAAGTGTCAATGGAGACTTTTTAAGCCTTCCTTGGACGTTGCAATGGTTCAGTTGGGAAAAATGTCCATGGGAAGTTATACCTACCACTTTTTATCACAAGGGTCTAGTTCACCTCAAGCTTTTTGGAAGTAGTATTAGACAAGCCTGGGATACTAAACCTCGAGAAGAAAATAAGGTGAAACATTGGACTTTTTCCTCTTCTTTTTTTTTTTATCTTTTTTTTATTAAGATTAATATGTTTTATTAATGATAAAGTATATGTTTTCTTTTTGCATGACAGCAGTTCCAAAAGTTGAAAGTTTTCAATCTTATTTATTGTTTTAATTTATCTAAGCCTCCAAACTTTTTGTGGTTTCCTTATTTGGAGCATTTGGATCTCTCAAGATGTCTGGCGTTGGAAACTTTGGATGAATCCATTGAGCAATTGAGTCATCTCAAAGGTCTTAATCTTATAGAGTGTTCCCGAATCATAGAATTGCCTAATTCCATTGGTAATTTGAAGTCTCTAGTTGAACTTAACTTGTCAAAAACAAGAATAAAAGAACTTCTAGACAATTTGTGTAAGCTGAGCTTTCTAAAGTACCTTATGCTCATTGATTGTTTTGCACTCAAGAAGTTGCCTGATTTCATTGGTGATCTAAAAAATTTGGTTGAGCTCAATTTGTGTAAGAATATTAATGATGACGATGAAGGAATTGAAGAAATTTCTGACGGTGTCGGACTTCTGGAGAATCTAAAGGTATTAAACGCTTCAGGTCATCATAAACTAGTGAAGCTACCAAGATCAATGGGGAGAATGAGGTGTTTGCATTCCCTTAATCTAATTGGAACCAATATTTCAGAATTGCCTGATGATTTTTCAATGCTCTCAAATTTAGAGGTGTTGAAAATGTCTAGCAATCTAAAATCTTTCCCAAGAGATTTGATCCACTTGAAGAAGTTGAAGATATTAAAGCTTGAAGCTTGTAAGCTGTTGGAAGAGCTCCCAGAGGTTTCCTCAAGTTTCTTCTCTTCACCAAATAACCACCGGTGCTAATAATGGGAGTATTTCTCAGTCGCACAAAGACTACGAGGCGCTGATAATTCTTGACGACCAAGACGAAGAATCAGCAGACGCAGATGAGGTGTTGATGGCTGTGGAGAGACAGCAGGTGGTTCTTCTTGACAAGGATGATGATGATGAGGAGGAGGAGGCAGCTGGTGTTGACTCTGGACCTAGACAGCATCATAATTCAACCACTACTTTCTTAGAATTAATTTGTCTTCCATTTACATTGCTTTTTTCACCTTGTATTGATCATTGATAATTGATAATTGAAAATTGATACTTGATAGGTGGGGTGGAGTATCTGGGTGATGTAAATAATGTAATGTGATTCTTCAAAAACCCCCAATTAAGATCTTGTTTGAAATTGAAATAGAGTTTGTTTCCTTGATAAAAAATGGAATTTCTCCAGAACTGCACTTCATGAATATTTCGATCAGTATGTAAGTTGTTATCTTACTGTTAAAAGTTTTTGAACAATAGGCTTATACTTTTCACTTCCAATGCAACAAATATCTAGCTATGACATTAATAACCCAAAGTAGCATTACACCAGATAAAGTTTTGAAAATCTGGGTATGAGGACCACTTTAACATGAAGCACATCAAGCGACACTAGTATGGAAGTCATGGTAATTAATATTAAACGATATGGTATAATTCTTGTTAGTCAGGAATCAAACTCTCCCAAAAGCAGGGGTAAGGCGGCATTTCAACTATAGCCTTCTCAATTATTAAAAAATTTAAAAAAATCAATTTTCACTTCTATTACAAAGACTTTACTTATGCTTGCATAGTTGGAGCCATTGGCCTGCAAGGGAAGTCATGACCTGATTTTGATATACTAGCTCACTGATCCAGGTAAGCCATTCAAGTTTGGCTTATAACTTCTTAGATTTGCTAAGCATTCTTCCATTCTTTTACTTTGACCAAAAAAATAAAAAAAGAAAAAAGAAAACCTAACTTTCTTGATCATGTAGTAAACTCAAAACTCTGTAGTTGGATTTGAAGTCTATCCATTGGAACCATTTTTCCTTTTCTTAATTATTTGGTTATTATGTTTTACTGATAGTGTATATGTTTTCTTTTTGTATGACAGTGGTTCCAAAAGTTGAAAGTTCTCGATCTTACTGGTTGTTCTCATCTTACTGGTATATGTCTCCTAACTTTTCATGGTTTCTATATTTGGAGTAATTGGATCTCTCAGTGTGCTTGTGTTTAAAAAATTTTGGATCAATCCATTGGGTAGTTGAGTCAGCTCAAAAAAGTATGGATTTGTTGAAGACGAGAGTGAAAGAGCTTCCGGATAATATCTGCAAGCTTGAGAATTCGTCATCACTCAAGAAGTTGCCTGAGTTCATTGAGATCTGAAAATTTTGGTTAAGCTCAATTTGGGTATAAATGTTTTTAGTTTTCAATCCTTTTTTGAGGATTTGAAGGATTTCCTAAAAGTGTTGAACTATTGGAGAATCTTCAAGTATTAAAAGCCGAAAGGTGTGGTAGACTAGTGAAGCTACCAAAGATCAATGGGTAGAATGAGGTGTTTGCATATCCTTAATCCGATTGGAACCAAAATTTCAGAAATTCCCTAGTGATTTTTCAATGCTCTCAAATTTAGAAGTGTTGGAAATGTCTTGAAACCTAAAATCTTTTCCAATAGATCTGAGCCACTTGAAGAAGTTGAGGAAATTAAAGCTTGAAGATTGCCAGCTGTTGGAAGACCTTCCAAAAGTTTCCTCAAGTTTATTTGAACTTCAGTGTGTCCGCAGTAATTCACTGAGAAGGAATATTCGACATCTTAGGGCTGAAATATTTGAAGGTGTTAATGCTTGGGGATTGTGAAAAGCAGTGGATATGCCATTGCTCCATGTTGAGGTGAAATTGTGTGAATTATTCTTTGAGCAGGAGGACAGGGGAACCAGATGGCCTTCAAAAGCCTATCGATCCAGCCCTAACGGTAGCAGATTTCTTCACTTGGTGATGTGTCTGCTTCAAGAACCCATCGTGATCCTGTTTGAAATTCAAATAAAATATGTTTCATTCTTCAAAGAGCATAGTGAAGATTAAAAATCATGATAAACAGAATCTCCTTGTAAGGATCTTCAATTGAAAATTTTGTGACTCTTGCATAAACAGAGAAAGATTACATAGCATTATCACCCTGCCTAACTGCTTCTAAAGCCTGCTTCTGAACAAAATTAGAGTTAAACCTGAACTGGGCTAACCTCAAGCTGAAGCAGGGTGCAATAGATATAATAAGGCCAACATAATGAACAAGCCAGGGGTTTTAGGGAAGGGGTTAAAATTTCACAAAGCCTGATCCTTCATCCATAAACTAGAAACCTGTTAATTAAGTTATTTTCCAAATTAAACATGTTTAAAAAGAACACGAAGTCTGATGATCTTATGTACATCATCTTCTTTGGCAGATGCTCTCCTTCCTTTATGGATCAGCAAAACATCTATCCTTGATGCCTTGCATTCCTACATGATGTCCCTGCAACGATGAGAGTGTGATTAGTAGTGTAGGGCCAAATATTCAAATTTCGATTCAGTTTTTCCAACTGTGATAATTCTCCTGGAACAGTATCGAATCCATTTTACTTCTGCAAGTGGGGGACATTGAAGAAGAAGAAGTGGAGAAAAGAGAAGTAGAGATGTGGAAGGGAGAGGGAAAGAACAGAAGTGGAGATAGAGGTATCAAATGTTGCAGTAACACTCAAAACCGTCTTTCACATCTTAGAGTAGCTATTAAAACTGTTTAACTGCTAGTTATAAAGGGCTTAGGTAGCAATGTAGCATTGTTCAAGATGTTGTTGGATCCTCCTATATTTACCTATCATATTGGTTCAAATTGAGTAAATGGACTGGAAGCAGTTGATCGGCTAATCTGAGTGAAAATCCTATGCCTTCCAAACTATTGGGATGAGATTATGCTTCCTCCAGGTAACCACTATGAGAGATGCTCCTCCTGCATATTACGAGAATTATTGATTGATTGTTTGTAGAAATCTAGAATATTTCAAAATTTAATTGGTCTGCGTTATGTTTTTGACTAGAATTCTTGTACTCGATTTAAAAGATGGACCTGCACCGACATATTTTGATAGGCGATCTGAATGATCCGATTGCGAAGATCTGTGGTGGAAGTGGAGGGGCCCAAACTTGTAACTCATCACTAATCTAGGTCTATGGAGGGGGTACAGAGGCGGAGGCCCCACGTTATGGCACGACACGACCTGATGGGTTGACCCGTTTACCCTATTGGAGTCTATATATATGTATCTTATGTTTGCCTATCACATTATTGAGAGATTTGAAATTTTCGATTAAGATTTTGAGTGAGAATTCTTATAATGTCATTCTTGGCGATTGGTTGTGAGATCTCCCATGTACGTAACATACCACGTTAAATCTCTGTTTGTTTTTGTTTTTGTTTCTTTTATGATTTGTTATTTTGTGATGTTTATTATAATAGTCTGCATTTCTCATGCTTAGATTGTCATGTCAAGCAAGTTGTTAATCAATGTCTTTCTTAACATGGAACTTAATTCATAATCTAGGATGAGCTAGATATCTATAATGACACCACTTCTTGATCTCAAAATCAATGTCTGTGGAGATATCCGAGGTAAAAAAGCTTTCACAAATGAGAAATGTCTAGAATCTCTTTACCTTCAACCTAAAAACCCAAGAAATTTGTGCCAAAGACTTTTAAAGATGACTTCCAAAGAACCCAAAAAAAAAAAAAAAAAAAAAACTCGGTAAACTTTCTCATACATGCTTTTGATTGCCTCCGAACGGACTCTGAACAAGGGAAGATGTGAAGTATCCTAAATGCCATCTCTGGTTTTGTTATAAAAATAAAAAGAAGAAGAACAAAATAATATAACAATAATTTGAAACAATCTTCCCAAGTTCACACAGGCGGTTCTTTGGATAAAGAAAAATAATAATAATAACTGAAACTGCATATATCAGAAAATGGTAGAATTCACTAGCCTTCTGGGTTCAAAAATATCCTTGTAGGTCTGAATTCATTGAAAATCATTTTTTAGATTCCACTCACTGATCTGCAAATAACAATAGGTTCCCGCTGCAAGGGGCGGGAGGTAGAAACGTGAGAAATAATTTTTCTTATTTTTATGCGTTTTTCATTGATTTGAGTTACTAAAATCATAAATGGTTATATGAAAAAACAAACGTTTCTATAACAAATTATGAATTAAACGGAAACAACCTTCCAATTTTTAGAATTTCAAAGTTGAAGGTTGTGTTTTGATGTTGAAAAATAAGAATGTCCATCTATTTTTTCAAGAACAGTATTTTTTTTTTTTGTTGTGAGAATTTAGGATTTTTCAAAGTGAGATCAAAATTGTGCCGATGTGCCAATTTGTTTAAAAAATAAGCGGAAATAAATTGCAGGAAACAGAGTGGATAACAAATACTTGATTTGGACCGCCTTAATTTAAAAAATATGATAAAAAAAAAAATCATGAGAAACAACCCCTAAATGAGAAAGAAAAAAAAAAGAAACCCTGATTGAAATCAGCGGAGTTGGAACACAAACAGTGGGGATTGACCAGAACCATCTGGATCGACTTGGATTAGCAGTTCCGGTTCCTGAGTTTTATAGAATAAGCCTATGGTGGGTTTTGCTAGTAAAGCTGCTTATGCAAGAATGACCTCAGCCATGCCTCATCCAAAATGGAGTTTAGGTCAGAGGGCGAGGACCACGTCAGCACCCTTCGGTTGAACACATGGGCTGCTCTGCATCTGACCTATCGCAGAGGTTTTGAAGCGAGAAATGAAAATAGAAAATTCTCTGAAGCAGAGTTGAGAAGTGAGAATCGACCTGGAAATTGAATCTACAGGGCCGTGATTTCAGTATTTAAATCCAATCCACTTTTATAGGATACAGAAACCCACAATAATTACACCAAAAGAATAAAACAAAATAGAACGCCACAATAATACATGATTAAGGAGGCTGTATAATTAACCCAACACCTTTCCTCTTTTGATGATCTCTTCCATCAAAGCTTTCATAGCCTTCGGTCTGGAACAGAGAAGTTCTTCCGTTAGATCTTTGTCTCAGGTAAACTGGCTTTCTCTGTCTCTCTCTTCTATCTATCTTTCTATCTGAGAACCTTTGAATTTTTTTCTCAGTTTACTTATCGATGTAGTAGATGTTCTCACCTTACCCATCTATTGCTTTTGTTTTCCTGTTCTGCATATTGGGGCAAAGTAGTTTTAGCGAAGAAGCATCAAAATTTGGGAAATTAAGTTCATGGATTCTGGGATTGGATCAAAAATGAATAAAATTAATTGGGTTACTTATAGTTTTCTCATTTTCCGCATTTTTGATGAATCATTTGTCACTTAACTGAGGATCGAGCTATGATTTTCTATTTAGGCACTAATGCAGAGGAAACATGAAATTTCTTCAATAGGTTTAAATTTTTCATCAGTGAAATTGTTTTTCATTGAGCACATAATCAGTTTCTTATTGAGTTTTGTGGAATAAGAGAGCTAGACATGACGTTCACGGAGTTGGGTATTGCGTATGATTCTCAAAGATGCAATACCATAGGGTCAATCAAATCAAAGAGCTCAAATAACATGATATTCAGAACAGAAATGCATAAAATTGTCAAACAGGCATGTTTTGAGAAGTTTTAGCTTCAGAATTTGACTTGCCAAATAGTGTCCTGTTCTGTTTTGCTTTGATCTTTTTGCTATTTAAATGGATCGCTTTTTTCTTGATCAGAAGCTTGAATAAGCTATCACAAGTACGTAGGTGGTAATCTCTGTATGTCATTTTGAAAGCTTTTCTTTTCTGGTTATTTTAGAAGTTTTTTCATTGAGCACATAATCAGTTTCTTATTGGGTTTTGTGGAAGAAGAGAGCTAGACATGATGTTAACAGAGTTAGGTATTGCGTATAATTCTCAAAAGATGCAATACTATGGGGTCAACCAAATCAAAGAGCTCAAATAACATGATATATGGAAATGCATAAATTTTTTTGAAACAGGCATGTTTAAAGAGTTTGGGCTTTAGAATTTAACTTGCCAAATAATGTTCCGTTCTGCTTTGCTTTCATCTGTCTGCTATTTTAATGGATTTTTTTGTCCGGATAAGAAGCTTGAATAAGTTCTTGTAATCACAAGCATGTAGGTGGTAATCTCTGTGTTTCATTTTGAAGCTTTTCTTTTCTGGTTATTTTAGAAGTTTTTCCTTTAATCTGTCAAGTACTGAATGTTGCTAGTATTTATTGTTCAGTTTACTCCTCAAATGGCTCGTTCAGCACTGGATGAGGTTTCTGAGACTGGTGCTTTTAACCGTAGTCCATCAACGTTCCGCAACTTTATCTCAAAAGATCCATCCTCTCCGTTCCCTGCTGAATCTGGGAGATACCATCTTTACATATCATATGCTTGTCCCTGGGCATCACGGTGCTTTGCTTATGTAAATATTAAGGGACTTCAGAAAGCAATCAGTGTCTCAGTAAGCCATCCTAAAAGTTATTATTGCTGGTGTTAGAATTTTACCATCTAATATTTGTCATACATCTAATCTCCACCCATGCTTGGTATAGTCAGTCAAGCCCAAATGGGGAAGGACAAAGGACACTGATGATCATATGGGATGGGTCTTTCCTTCGTCAAGCACAGAAGAAGAAGGTGCTGAACCTGACCACTTGAATGGAACCAAAAGTATCAGAGAGCTCTATGAGCTTGTTAGTACAAACTATTCTGGCAAATACACTGTTCCTGTATGTATTACCCTTCATTATTTTCTTTTGATGGTTTAGCTTCTTTACTTCAATTGAAATTGTTCCATTAATATGATTTATCTGTCTGAACAGGTTTTGTGGGATAAGAAATTGAAAACAATTGTTAGCAATGAGAGTTCTGAGATAATACGTATGTTGAATACTGAATTCAATGATATAGCAGAGCATTGATGAGATCAATGAATGGGTATATGATGGGATAAACAATGGTGTCTATAAGTGTGGGTTTGCTGTCAAGCAAGGAGCATATGATGAGGTAACTCTTGTTACATTGAGGTATCTCAGTATACTTTTTCCTTAAAAAGTCTAGTTCTCTTACCGACATCATGTATGTCTTTCTTCTAATAATGAAGGCTGTTAGAAAATTATTCGAAGCCTTGGACAAATGTGAGGAGATATTCAGCAAGCAGCGTTATTTATGTGGGAACACACTTACTGAAGCTGACATTCGTCTGTTTGTCACTCTTATTAGATTTGATGAGGTATATAGATCTGTTGTTGAAGTAAATGTTTGATTTGTGTAGCTATGATTACAATGTATAGAATTACTGGTTTTCAAATGAACTTGCTTGATCAGCCAAATCTCTTATTAATAACTGTGATTGAAATTGCCTTTACACGAAATCTTTATGTTGGGGTTATCTCATTTCTGAAATTTTCTGAACAACAGGTTTATGTCGTTCACTTCAAATGCAACAAAAAGCAGCTACGTGAGTACCCAAATCTGTTTAACTACACCAAGGAGATTTTCCAAATTCCTGGAATGAGTGCCACTGTGAACATGGAGCACATCAAGCGACACTATTATGGGAGTCATCCTAGTATTAACCCCTATGGTATAATTCCTGTTGGTCCCAATATAGATTATTCTACACCACATGATCGAGACAGATTCTCTAATTAAGGAGTGGGGTTTCTCTTTGTTAGTTATTTGAGTATAAATGGTTTGTTTTCTTTGTCATGTGCTGTTGGAGACAATAAAGAGATGGCTTGACATGCCAAATTGTAATAGATCTGTCTTTGCTTCCTTATGTGAGTGGTAACATTTCTATCTATTTTTACACAATAGTGGTTGCTTTCAACTGTTGAGTGGTTTGTACTAATATGAAGAGTTCCATTTAATCCTCTTTTTCTCAAGTGCATCCCTTACAAAGTGGAGATGGGTTCATTGGGAAAACCTTGCCAGAGAAAGTAATATACTATAGAAGAAAAACAATTGTCCTGTTGTACAGTCTAACAAATTGTCAGGACCTGCATTTACAGGATATTAACATTGATTCTTCTGTTTTGCTGTTAGCATAACATACCACAGAACTGATTCATTTTGGTCCTTTTATCACATTAGTAGGATAAGGTCAGTGATGATACTGAAACTTTCTTCCTACATCTACAGAGTTACAGAAGCCTGCATTTTGTAGCTGCATGGTTGTTTTACCATCAAGTCACTGATTTGGAATTTGACCAGGGATATCTTCTGAGCAATCACTGCTCAATGGTCCGGGGATCACAGTTGTGGCATGGGGTTAAGGTACTGAAATAGTCACTGAGTAAAAATCATTGAACTAAGCCTGTGTTGAAATAAAATTGCTTGGGTGCTGATAAATTAATGCGCAGCACCTGCACCGAACTGAGATTTCGATCTCAACCGTTCGTAGCACTGAAGTCAAGCTCATGTTAAAATATTCCCCCCCCCCCACCCAACGTTGGGTTTGCTCTTTTTCTCTTTTTCAAAAGCAGGTTCCCATGGGAGCAGTAAGTATTCCTATGTTTAATTCTACAATAGAAATAATATCAACTTCAACAAATTAAACCACCTCCTTTCTGCATCTCCTTCTTCCTCTTCTTCCCGGTTTGAAAGATGCTACTCACTCTCAACACACACACAAACCCCCCCCCCCCCCCCCCAATTGTGTGTGTGTTTCCTCAGCGACCTTCTATGGTTCCAGTTGAAATTATGAATAACAACGAGGAGGAAAGGTTTGGGATTAGATCGATTGTGGTTTTTGACTGCAAGGCAGTGATGGTGAGTGCTTCAACGTTTTCTCAATGGTATTACGTGGATGATCACTCACTGCTGCCATGGAGCAAATCTTGAGATGGACTTCTTGGCAAAAATTTACATTTGAACCTTTTCCATGATTACTTCATGGCTGTGTTGATTGATGAAGATCTTAGACTCAAAGCTCCTAATAAGGAGTGATGAGTCTCATTTACAAAAAAAAAAAAAAAAAGAGTGATGAGTCTCACATCCCTAGACATTGCATTTGAACAAGAATTGCATCAATGTTTTTTTTTGGAGATAATTACTATTTCCCCCTTGAATTTTAGTTCAGATACTAAAAGGATCGAGCTTGCTCTTTATGAAATTACTATTGTCCTCCCCAGTTTTAATGGTGTTAAGAAACCATTATGACTGAATGTTTAATGTCTATTTTGTCATTATAAAATTATAAAGCCAAAAGTCATTTAGAAAAAAACCATATGAAATACCAATTTTTCAAGTGTAAATGTGTAATCTTATTATATTGGATTCTTAAAAAAACACCCTAGTGGTTGTAGAAACTTTTTAAAATTGGTAACATCAAATTAGGCAGTAAATAAATAAAAACGTATTGGAAGTAGGAAGTTCTTAGAAAACATCAAATTGGAAAGTAAATGAGGAAAATTAAAAATAACACCAAATTGAAAAGTAAATATATTTTTTTATTCCTTGATGGTTTTGAGTGGAAGAGGAAGACGAACATTATTTTTTTCCTTTTTTTTTTTTTTTCTTTGGGGGGCAAGGTAAGAGAAGAAGCTGAATTTTTTTTTTTTTTTTATTTTCCTTTCTCTCTTTAGTTTTCTTAGAAAAAAGATCATTTAATTAGAGTTAATTTTTTTTTGGACAAAAAAGAGATAATAATATAATCTAATATAAAGTATAAACAAGTAACATAAAGTCTTAGGATTATTTTGAGATTTTTAAATAAATTAAAATTATCACATCATCACTTAACTAATGAAATTTAGGGGTGGAGGGAAATAGTAAGTACTGGTAAAATTCAAAGGTGAATTAATAATTTTACAAAGTATAAGAGATAAAATAGTAATTAATCAATAGTACAGAAATTAAAGCAACATTAATTTTCGCTTCTTTTTTTTTTTTCTTTTCTTTTCTTTTGAGCACCATGATATATCATCTTACAACGAGTTTATTCTCAAGCCTATTCTATGTTTCTTTATATTTCTTGTGCAATTTTTGTCATTTTATTTTGTATTGTGAATAAAAGGTCTATACATTGGTTTGCATCTCTTACTTAAAAAAAAAATTGGTTTACATCTTCTACCAAAAATTTTTGTGGCTTGCATCTAACTTTAGGGTTGAAGTCGTGTACATTTTTTTTGTATTGTTTCTTTAATTCATCAAAAAAAATATCATTATTAATAATTTACCTTTTTTTTCAAATATGTGTGGGTCCCACAAAATATATGTGGCTCTATTCCTTAAAAATATGTGACTCTCAATGGGTCGTACAAGGGCCCATAGCACGATATGTGTGGCAAAAAACATTAGTTCTTCCCCAACGGAAAAGTTATCTGACTTTTGGCCCCCAATATTGGATCCTAGGTCTGCCCCTGACTAATATACAAGTGGGGAAAAAGTTTATATCTTTGAGCTTTGGTTTTGACGTATGTCAGCACTGGACGGCCAAATATGTGCAGGGCCAGAAAAGAGCTTGTTAGCATCACTATAAAAGCTAATTAAAGGTTGCAATTTGAATAAAATCAAGGGTTTTTTACATGCATCCTCTCAGATTAGAGCGTTTGATTGAAGATTGCAATTTGAATATGAGTTTTAACACGCATCCCTTTGGATTATAGTTCTTTTACATGCATCCCTTTCTGAAATCACATTTTACATTTATCCTCTTCATAGCAAATATAATTAAATTTCACTCAAGGTTCACCATTAAATTTCTCCTCCACCCCCCCCCCCCCCCCCTGGATTTCTAGGTCCCCATGGGAGCACTTTGTATTCCTCTGCTTAATTTTACAGCAGTAATTAAATCTCCGGCCTCCTTTCAGCATCTCCCTCTCCCTCTTCTTCCCGGTCTGAAAGATACCACTCACTCTTACTAACCCAACCCTCATATAGATTCAGATTCCAACCCAATGTTGCCCACCCAAATGGATCATTAACATGTTCATGATTGACTTTTGAGGTTCGGGTCCAAAAGCATGATATTGAGTTAGGATATTATAACATAGCTCCTTTGATGGTGTTGTTATAAATGTAAAGGACGTACATAATACTAATCAATGAAAATTTTACCGCAGAAAAAACAACAAATAATAATGGGGAGTGGTACTAGTAGAAACATAAAAAATAAAAAAAAGAGGGGGTCATTTGGTTTGTTTTTTTCTCCTAAGATCAGATTAATTGCCCCAAAATGTTAACATAGATATCTATTTTGGAAGTAGTTATCTCTTTTCCATAATTAAAAAATTGGGGGAGGGGGTTGGGACAAGTTGGTGGCAAGAACTCCTTTATATAATGAATAAGATAGCTGCAACTTGCATAGGTTTTCATTCAAAAATGGTCATTTGGCTATCTGATTAATTTTCTCAAGAATGTTAAAATATTTATCTATCCCTAGTTTAAAAATAGTAGCGGAAGTAGTTCTCTTTCCCATAATGGATTTTTTTTTTGGGTGGGGGGTTGGGAAGCTACCAACAGAAATTGATGAACTAAATTATCTGAGATCCTGAGACTAAATTTAAACGAAATTGGAGACAAAAACTTCTATGGTCCATATGCAATAGATGGAACCAGTCTTGGCAGCTCTCATCAGAAATCCAGTAGGAAAAGTTCTGGAGAAAAACAATTACCTTTGAGCTCCCAATTGTTCTTGAGATTCAGTACAACTTCTTCATTTCATTACACAAGGTGGGTGTCTTCATATGTCAATTGAAGCTGCAGGGTTCTTTCTCATTCATGGAATTGGAAGATAGAAGATAGCTTTCCCTGCAATTAGTTTGCCACTGAAGACTTTGAGTCTGCTGAATATTTCAAGGTCTGTCAATAGGGAGAAAAAATGGTCTAAGAAACCAGAGCATGGCTTGAGCAAGAATCCATTTAACTATTGATTCATTGCTGTCAGAGGAATAATAAATCGGCCAAGGAACATTGTGAAGGGAAATTGCAAAAGCAAGCACCCATGTTCTATCTATAATAAGAGAAGGCAAGGTAGTTAAAAGTAGACACCTAGAACTATAAGGAATTACAAATAAACCAAAGAGCTCTGAATCTCACATTACAACACCTAAAATATTAGAAAGAGAAAGGATTCAAACATCCAAAAAGGCAATAGAATACAGGAAGAAGAAAAGATGAAGAGTCCAACGGAAATAGAACAATAGAAATAGCAGTTAAGTAAGAATTGAAAGAGAAGCAACAAATAGGGATAACCCTGATCACCACATCTTTTTGACCACCATAAATTTTTATTACTTCTGTTTCTGGGCAAATTTTCAAAAATGCCAACATAAAAATCAGAAAACAACAAAAATGCTGGGCTCATCTACTGGAATCAATTTATAATATTTGTTGAATTAAAGCATGTTTATTATGAATTCTACGTAGCATGACATTCATTGACTCACTCAAGAGGTAGTAGGAGAAGTGATAGTTCAAAGGATACTCCACGTATCTAGCATTGATAGATCCAACCTAGTAACCTCAAAAGTAAAAAAAAATCAACCTTGTAGGCATATTATTGTTTCATGTTTGTCACTCCAGGATAGCCCATGATTCTGATATCTAGGCATAATGAAATGATCATCAAAAAGCAGTAGTATGAAGAGAGAAGGCTATTAAAAAAAATTTTGGGGTTAATAAATAAGGCCATCAATAGACAATTCAACGGAGAGGAAGATATTCAGCAATAAGAAAAGTGATATATAAATCAGCGTTTTGCTGTCGAGACATGTCACAGAAACCATGATGTTAGAAAAGCTTCAGAAACGAAACAATCTGAATAATGAGACTTACCGGTAAAATCATACAATGGGAAAAAGTTTCTGCCTCCGCTCCTCTATATTCTTCCTCGAATAGACAAAATACTAAACCAGGTTTCGATCACCACCTCAGCTCGTTTAGGAGATACAGAGAACGAAAATTCAAGAACCCAAAGAACAAAATAGAGGCCAACTTATCTTGTTGACAATATAAATCGACATTTTGACTTCAAAGCCCTTGTCTTCCTAGCTGAAATCAATCCATATGTGAAAGACAAAATGGATTTGCATGATTACAAAGAGAAACAACGACCAGAGATGGGCATCATGGTGGGTTTGCAGTTTTAACACCTGCTGACCGTGACCGATAAAGGCCGAGACGGAGAGAGATGGAGACTGGGGGAAGAAGACGAATGAAAGAAGCATAAAAGTTTCCAGGTTACCCCTGGAGAAAGGAGTTGCAGGAGAAAGAAGAACAAGACGAGCTCCAATTAGTGCATGAGTTAGAAAATGGAGTAGACCTTCACATTCATTGAATTCCTTGCAATGGAATCCAACTTTAACGGAATCGTTTGCCGAGGTGTTTCTTTTTTTCTTTTTTTTTTGGTTACCGATTCATAGAGTTGTTTCAGGTGAGAAGAGATTTTGCAGAAACAAAGAGATATAAAAGGGTTCAAATGCAAATAATAAATAGAAATGACTCTTTTTTGTTTTGGTAGAAACGATAATCCTACAATTACAACGTTTAGTCTATTGTGCGCACAGCCCAACGAACCATCGCCATTTATGAATTGTGATCCCCATTAATAAAGAATAAAATAATTATTAATAAATAAAACTTAAATGGTTTTTTGTTCTATTATGGATTTTCAGTAGAAGTTACATCGGATTTTTAAATCACAAAATCCCATGTAATTTCTTGGGAGAAATTAAAAATTCTCAACGTTTTTACTGTAGTTTGTTTTCATCAATTAACATTCCTTGGTTTTTGGAAAAATCTTTGAATTCAAATAATTTTAAGAATAAATAATTTTTTTTAATGATTGTAATTGTGATTGAACATTATAGACATCATTTATTACCAATGAAAATGTCTAATTGATTGAATACATAGGAATATTGGAGGGAAATAAAATGTAATGAGACAATTATTGAGAAATTAAAATGATATCCTATTCGGTGACATTGTCGCAAGGAACAAGAAGATAAAATATACAAACTGCAATTTTCAAATGAAGAAAATTCAAGGCTACCCTAGCATAACTTCCAAGTTTGTTTCCTTCAATTCCTCTTCCTTCTCCTTTTCTTTTACTTTAACCAAAGTCTAAAGATCGACAATAATGGTTGCCTAACACGCAAAAGAAATAAGTTTTTAGAGATAAACACTTAAAGTTTTTCCTATTGCAGCTAATGAACCACTGTAAGAGAGTTTTTTTTTTTTTTTTTTTTTGGAAATTGCATATTTTTGTTCAACAAAAAAAAAATGTATTAGATTCATAATAGGTTGTAAGGGGACTTTAAACCTTACAAATTCCTTCCTATCAACGATGTACAAATCAATCAAGAACCAAAACGGATTTTAAGTAAAGATGTAGCTTAATAGTTGAAAGCCAAATCTTATTTAGCTTTGAATTCAAATGAAGTTCCAAGTGCAAAGTAAAGCGAATAGTCACGACGCTAAAGAGCTTCACATGTTTGTATGGAGTTCCAATACTCCACCAGTGTCTGAACAAGGTGGGTTCCATATGTTTGGCAGAGCTGACTTCAATTCGGCAGAGAAATTAGGATGAATGCACGAAGGAGAATGGATGTTAGTTGTTGATCAACCTCAAATGGGGGAGACAAAGGTATTAACAAATTATTTAATTTCCTATTGCTTCTTTGCATGTGCTACTTCAATATATTCTTTTTAATTCCCTAAACCACCATCCCAAGAATAACACACACATACATACATACTTAAAAGGCTTTCTAGTCAATGACCATTGGTTTCACTATTCTTCACTACCCAAAACTACCAAACAGCAGAATGCATTTAATTTGAATTTATTTCAAAGGTGATTGTATTTCTTTTGTAATTTACTAATCTTAAATCTACTATAATAGTTTAGCTCCTTGAGCTCCCCTAGTTAATAGTTCAAGCTGCAAAAGTAATTAATGTTAAGGCTCCTAACCCATATGTTCGCCAAAATCCTACCAATGTATATGCTTTAGTTGTCAAGCTTTTTGTTGTTACAAGCCTTGTGGAGTTTCTGACTAGAAGGGAGTTACAGGATCACAGCTTTTCTATTGTCCAATGGGTCATAACATAACAATCCTCATCCCCCCACCCCCACCCTCCCAAACAAAAAAGTTTTTATTTTAGTTTTTTTTTTTTTTTTTTTGCTAAAATGATCATTATATTAAGCGAAGAAGAAATATTAAAAATACATCAATTAATACCTTATGAGGAACCAACCTCCCTTATCCGCAACAACTGTTGCCCCCAATACACCCTTCCTCACTGGTTCCTACTCAGATTAGAAAACCACTAACTCATAAAACGAAATCTAGGACGTCTAGAGGCATCCACATCAAGTTCATTAAGGATTGAAGCTGATCAATGAATGTTAATATCAGAAGTTCCTGTCTTAGCTGCCGAATTTGCCAAAAAATCTGCCACTGTATTAGCGTCACAATAGCAATGTGAAATCTTTCAATTTATAGTCAGCAAATATTCTTGTAACTCTCTCCACATATGAAATATATACCAATGTATTTTCTTCTGCTGTATTAAAGTCACCATAGCTTTTGAATCACTTTCTACCCAAAGCTTTGTAATTTGTAAATGCCTTGCCCAACGTAATCCGTGAATGAATTTTTATTTTAGTACTTATCATAAAGGAGTTCAATACTTACATCATTAAGTAATCTACCTATGTAATTTTCTTTCTAAATAGTAGCAGGTTTGCTATACTTTCTAAATTGAAAGAGCAGAAGAAAAGACAAGAATCAACAAAACATCACTAATCTTTTGGTTCCCTCAACCCCCATGTAGGATGTTTTTCATCCATGAATTGGACCATTTGAAACATGATGTAAGGCTCACCTTGGCAAACTTACTCACAGTTGAAGCATATACTTTTAATTTCTTTTTTTTTTTTTTTTGGTAGGAATTAGAGTTTTTATTTATAAAGAAAAGCTATGGTTACAACCTAAACCTAAAATATCAAACAACAAAAACTAGCAAAGATGCTTGGGAGGGGAGTTTATTGTTAAAAAAGCGTTTTGAGTTAGAGCACCTTCTTTCGCCAAGACATCTGCAACCATATTAGCCTCTACAAGAACATGATTGAAGGAGAAGATTCAAATGAAGCAACCAACCGTATTATGTCTACTATGATTGGGAACACCTTCCAAGGTGCTTCATCTGGATTGTTCCTCATGATACAAATGAGAGCTTGGTTATTAGATTCAATTTCCACCATAGTCGGTTTAAAATCGATGGCCCAAAGTAAAGCTTGCCACATTGCAAGTGCTTCAACAAGGAGTACGTCATGGGCGGCAGCTCCACGACCAAAATAGAACAGCATATGACCCCAATGATCCTGCACAATTTCTCCATAACCAGCTACCATTCTTTCTTTAAACAGTGATCCATCAACATGCAACTTAAAATATGGTGGTTTTGGGGCCACCCATTTAATCAAAGAAGTTCTAGCACCGTGTATATTAGGATCTTGGCAATGGAATTGTAGACCTTTCCAAATTTGAAATTTAACCTGTGAGGGAGATGTGTTAGTATTCAAATCGATTTGCCTTGTATAAGATTTCCACAAAAGCCATAATGCTTTCAAGTTGGCAATAGTCACATCAGTTGCTACCCCATAATGCCATTGAGTCACTAACTGGATGAATTTCTCCACAATTGTCCCATCAGTAGTCATCATGGGAAAATGTAACTCATCCCAGACTATCTTTGCAAGAGAGCATTGCACAAAAATGTGATATGGCGAAGTTTGCAGCTCCCCACAATGAAGGCATATATTGGAACATTAACACCTTGTTGGTATTAAAAGAGAAGCAATGGGAAGTTTCTGATGAAGAATTTTCCATTAAAGTGGATGACTCACGGTTGGACTAGAACTTTCCACAACCTTTTCCATAGTGTAGCCGAGATGGTAGACCTATGATTGTTGTTCAGAGCCAGCCCTGTAAGCTGAACGAACTGAAAACTTCCCTGACGATGTCTAATACCAAATAAATCGGCCCTCTTGGGCTGAAAGTGGTAAAGGAATTGCAGGTATTTGTTTTATAAAATCTTGTGGCCACCACTGCTACAAAATATACCTGTTCCATGAATGAGATCGCTCATCAATTAGTTGAGCCACTTTCATTGGAGCAGAGGAAGCAAAACAAATCCTGTCTTTAGCTGTATTTTCTTGATAGGCATTGTCTGTTCAAAATACAGGTAGTTAAATTTGTTGGGTATTCTATACTTGATAAGTCACATTTATATCTCAAGATGAATTTCAAATCCAAATAGTAGTGAAAAAGAAATTCACAACAATCCCATGAATATCTCAAAAGAAAATAAAGAAGAAGTCTTTATTAAGAAACAATCTCATTGGGAAAAATAGTTGAATGATTTCATATGAGAGAACCTCAAATATATAGGCAACATACATCCCATGCTGTTAGGCAACTATGAACAATAAAAGAAAGATATAAAACATAGAAATACAATACATGGAAATGTTTGCATGTAAATATAATACATGGAAATGTTTGTATGAAAATGATTTAATAGAGAAACCTAATCAAGCCAAAGCCAAATTAGGATATTGATGAAATGGAAGGATGAGATGGTATGGAAAGAATTCAAATGTAAAGAATGATGAATGGAAGGAATTCAAATGAGAGGAGTGATGAATGGAAAGAATTCAAATGAGAAGATGAAATGATATGGAAAGAATTCAAATGAGAGGATGAAATGATATGGAAAGAATTCAAATTATCACACATAATACTCCCCCTCAAGTTGGAGAGTGAATGTCAAGAACTCCCAACTTGCCTCTATGACTGAGAAATAGATCTTTTCCAAGGGCCTTGGTGAAAATGTCAGCAACTTGAGCAGCACTAGTGGTGGAGGTGGGTTGAATAAGACCATGTCGAACCTTATCACGAACCACATGACAATCAATCTCAATGTGCTTGGTGCGCTCGTGAAAGACTAGGTTTGCAGCAATATGTAAAGCAGCTTGATTGTCACAAAATAAAGGTATTGGTCGAGGGACTATGACGTCAAGATCTTTTAGCAATGTAACTAACTACATCAGTTCACAAGTAGTGACAGCCATAGCACAATATTCAGCCTCAGCAGATGAGCGAGACACAGTAACTTGTTTTTTAGATTTCCAAGATAAAGGGCTGGAACCAAGAAATACACAATATCCAGTGGTAGATCTTCGAGTCATAGGGCAACTTGCCCAATCTGAGTCACAATAAGCACGAAGAGATAACTCACTATCAGTAGATAAAAGAACCCCTTGTCCTGAAGTGCCATGGAGGTAACAAAGTAAACGATTAGCAGCATCCATATGAGGTTTATGAGGCTCATGCATGAATTGACTAAGAACATTCATAGTGTGAACAATATCCGGACGAGTAATTGTGAGATAAATAAGTCTTCCCAATAACCGACGGTATGGTGTTGGATCAGATAAGGGATCACCATCATAAGTAGTTAACTTGAGGTGTTGTTCCATTGGAAATTGAGTCGGATTAGCACCTGTGAAACCAACATCAGTTAAGATGTCCAATGTGTATTTTCGTTGGTTGATGAAAATACCTTTCTTGGAACGTGCCACCTCAAGACCAAGGAAATATTTAAGCAATCCAAGATATTTAATTCGAAAACATTGCTGAAGAAGTGATTTTAAGTTGGAAATCACAGTTGTGTCAGACCCAGCAATTAAAATGTCATCAACATAAACAAGTACAAAGGTAGATAAAGACTCTATAAGTAGAGAAAATATAGAGTAATCTGCTTTAGATTGTGTATATCCAAGATCAATAAGGGCACCAGAAAGCTTGGAAAACCAATTACGGGATGCCTGCTTAAACCCATATAATGATTTGTGCAAGCGACAAACCAATTTCTCCCCCTTTCGATGATAACCAAGTGGAAGTGTCATATACCTCTTCATCAAGATCGCCATGGAGAAAAGCGTTGTTCACATCCAATTGATGCAAGGACCATCCTTTGATGGCAGCAATGGCAAGAAGTGTTCTGACAATAACCAACTTAGCAACTGGGGCAAATGTCTCATGGTAATCAACCCCCTCAATTTGAATATAACCCTTTGCCACCAAACGCACTTTATAACGTTCAATTGACCCATCTGAATGCCGTTTAATTTTGTAAACCCATTTACAACCTATTGGTTTCTTGTTTGGGGGCAAAGGTACAAGAGACCAAATCTTGTTAAGTTCAAGAGCTGCAATTTCATTGTCCATTGCCTCCTTCCAATTAGGTGAAATAATAGCCTTAGCAAAACTTGTAGGTTCAGTTATAGCATTGAGGGCCTTGAGATACCTGAAATGGGGTGAGGATAATCTATGATAGGATAAAAAAAAAAAAAAAAAACTTTCAGGAGTGAGAGTACCTATGCATGAAGGAGGAGCTTGGGCATCCATGGCGTAACAATGATAGTCTTGAAGATGGGGTGGTGTTCAATGAACCCGAGATGGCCAAGAGATGGTAGTGGATGGGAGAGTGGGTGAAGGAGGTTTTTCAACCGGTTGGGGAGAGGGTGTGGTTGATAAGGGTGGGTCTAACAAGATGGGTAAACTATCAATATCTGAAGCTGCAATGGGTAAAACAGGCAATAATGGGGATGGCAATTTTGAAAAAGGAAAAGAATCTTCAACAAATGTGACATCACGACTAATATAAACTTTATGTGTTTGTAAATCATAAATCGTATACCCTTTTTATGTATATGGATACCCAGTAAAAACACCTGGAGATGCTAGGGGATCAAATTTATGATGAATGGATGAATGTTATGACCATAACAAAGGCATCCAAAAGTTCGAAGATGAGAATATGAAGGGATCTTGCTAAATAAAACTTGAAGTGGTGACTTTCCATGTAATAGCGGGGTGGGTAAATGGTTAATTAGGTAAGCGGCTGTCAAAACACATGAACCCCAAAACTTATGAGGTAGACTTGCTTGAAAAGAGAGAGCACGGGCCACATTAAGAAGATGGCGGTGTTTGCCTTCAACAACCCCATTTTGTTAGGGTGTATCAACACAACTATGTTGATGAATAATACCATAGGTTGTAAAAAAGGCATTTGAATGGTGATTAAAAAAACTCACGACCATTATCAGTTCGGAGTTGTTTAATTTGATATCCAAATTGGGTTTTGATTATAGCAAAAAATTCCCTTAATCGGGTCCAAGCATCAGATTTATGATTTAACAAAAACACCCAGGTGCATCGTGAAAAATCTTTCACAATAGTTAAAAAATATTTTGCACCACAAATTGAGGGAACGAAATAAGGTCCCCATATGTCACAATGTCTCAATTCAAAGCAAGAGGTGGTAGAAATTGTACTAGATGGGAAAGGAAGTCGAGTTTGCTTAGCTAAAGGACAAATGGAGCAAACACAATCTTTAGGAAAAGAAATATTAGGATCCAAATGTGCAATATAACTAGAAACCTTTAAAGATGGATGGCCTAAACGAGAATGCCAAAGGTCTTTGGCGAGTAAAACAACAGCAATGATAGGATAATCCAACTCCAAATAATAAAGTCCATTGTACACCTTGCCTAGCCCAATCCTCTCCTTCGTGCGTAGGTCCTATATCACACAATGATCAAGATAGAAAGTTATGAAACAATGAAGTTGTTGGGTAAGTTGGGTAACAGATAATAAATTAAAACCAAAAGAAGGAACATATAATACGTTCGTGAGAGGTAAAGTGGGTATGGGGCTGCAATTCCCAATATGTGTAACGGGAGCAAAACCACCATTTGGAAGACAAATAGATTGGGTGTGGGGAACAAAACTATCCAAATGAAATAAAGATGAGTCGGAAACCATATGAAGACTGGCACCCGAATCAATAACCCATAGAGAAGATACTTTACCTACAACATTTGCCAATGGTAGAATGTTACCAGATTTCAACAGAGATAGAAGTTTATGGTACTGATCTGTGGTGAAAGATGGTGCAACAGCTGAAGGGATCGCAGTTGCAGCAAAAGAGTGAACCTTATGAGAGGAATCCATTGAAGACGTAGTATTGGTAGCCATTGAAGAAGAGATGGAAGACGAGGAAGAAGAAGATGTGGCTGATGAAGAGGTAGAATCATATGTTAGGCTGATACCATATTAAGAAACAATCTCAATGGGAAAAATAGTTGAATGATTTCATATGAGAGAAACTCAAATATATAGGCAGCATATATCCCATGCTATTAGGCTACTATGAACAATAAAATAAAGATATAAAACATAGAAATACAATACATGGAAATGTTTGTATGGAAATGATTTAATAGAGAAACTTAATCAAGCCAAAGCCAAATTAGGATATTGATGAAATGAAGGATGAGATGGTATGGGATAAAGGAGAAATAAACTAGCTCGAACCAGTGGAAAACTAGGTCGGACCGGGTAACCCGGTCGGACCGGTCGGCCGCCGGCGGCCCGGGGGGCGGTCGGTAACGCGTGGGGTAAAGTGAACCGTATTGAGCCACAGTAGACTCAATACTCTTGGTAAGCCATCACGTTCGCCGGGGGGCGGGCAGGTCGTCACTGGTTGGTCCCCCGGAATCTATGTACGGTCACTATCCTATCTCTTTGTTCTTCTGTTTCCTTGTTCCGTGGGGGGGCTTGCGAAGAAGGAGGAGGTATGGAAAGAATTCAAATGTAAAGAATGATGAATGGAAGGAATTTAAATGAAAGGAGTGATGAATGGAAAGAATTCAAATGAGAAGATGAAATGATATGAAAAGAATTCAAATGAGAGGATGAAATGATATGGAAAGAATTCAAATTAGAGACAATTAGGGAAATGATGAAAAATCATCCTTATCACGCCTAATAGTCTTCTCTCTGTTGGTATATAATTGTATTCTTGTAAAAAAGAAAATTCATGATTTACTATAAAAGAAATTTTAAATATTTTACCGAATTGGTCTCATCCAACCATGTGAGCCACTCCGACAATCGTCCCTCAACAATTGGGATTAATTGGGTGGTTACAACTTCCCAAAGATTTGCTACAATTTTGATGGGGAATGAATTGGAAGCGGTTACTTTGTGTGATCTTCCCTTGGATCTTTGTGTTTAATTATAATCATGTACCAAGGGTGTCCAACTGCATAATAGACTCCTTGGATAGGAAGGCCCGACCTATTTCGTGTATGACTATTGAACAACATTCAACTTCTTGGTTGTCCTCCCTCCTCCCTCCCCCCTCCTACAAAAAAAGTGATTCGGGCCTAGCAGTTAATAAAGAAGCTATTGATCTCAAAATAATCTTCCAAATCCTCAAAGTTGAGATATTATTACTTTGCTATCTTAGGGGAGTCACGCAATCTCTCATCTATCCAAACTTAAGGGTGACATGTCTAATCATAGTAGTAAAGCATCATTTACAATCTCTTTACCACCATCACCATGACTAGGCATTACAAATATACAGGTTTTAAATTAAAGCTCAACTCAAAGAAGATAAAAATTAAATTACACAAAAATAAAAAAATTTGTTAGAAAACATTTCACACGTGCATATGCACGTGCGTCATTACTACTATATATATATATATTTTTATATTTATATATATAATATATATATATATATATATATATATATATATATATATATATATATATATATATATATATATATATATATATATATATATATATATATATATATATATATATTTATTTAAATGTTTAGTGTGCAGTAGAAGGTACTCTTTTACATTTCTAATTTTGTTTAAAGAAGAGGTTATACTACAATAACATGGCATATTGCCTCAAAGGAATGGGGCATTAGTGGAAACACAACATTTTGGGGTTTATTTTTTTTTTTTTTGACAACACACAGGAAGTGGGATCCACAACTCAAGATAATGAACCTATGATTTGATATTTTGGTCCTATCCTCAGTGTCATCCAACCTAGGGGGCATACTACCCCTTAAGAGGCCTAATGATATAGCTTCTTATTTCCATTGAAGCTATATTCTCGGTAGAGACAAGTAAGTTAGGAACTAAAGAACCCGATTCATTGCTAGTGAAAAAGATGAGAATCCAAGATTCCTTGTCTTTGGTTAAATTTGGAATTAAAAAAAAAAACACACGTTGGTTTCAGCAACCCCTAATGGGTTAGAGCGGTATGTCCAACGAAGGTCTAACTCTGGTGTGTCTATGCTTATGAAAAATCAAAAAGGGTGGCAGTGCATTTGGGCATCTATTTTAGAGTATTTAGAGTATCGTAGTGATTTGCTATAAAAGAAAATCAAGATGGTGAGTCTCCAAATTACACACAGAAGAATTATGGGTGGATGATAGAAGTACTTCAAGTAGGTTGTCTATTAACACTCCATATGCAAGACAATTTTGCCTTCATATGTATAAAAATAAAAAATGATACATATTTTTTTAAATATTAAATTTAAATAACAATTAGTTAATAAATAACAATGAATGATATCAGTAGAAACATTAAAAAGGGGGGGGCATATTAGACTTTTTGTCCAAATCAAATACAATATTGTATTTTCACTGCAAGTCATGAGGAACTTTCGTAAAGTCACATGTTTTTTTCAAAACATTGTGCTGGTTGACTAACTAAAATGATAAAAATATAGGTTCTAACATCAAAAGGTTGCTCTGTTGGCAATGACCAACTCTTCTTAGTAAAGAGGTTGTGGATTCAATTGTCTCTAGTGGTATATTTAAATTCCATATATAAAAAGCTACCCAAAGAATGACATCGATGTACACATAAAATAGTCCTGATGAACCTCAAATCCAATTAATAAAAATAAAAAAAATAATTAAAAAAAAAAACTATGTTTTAAAACATAACTGAAACAATAAATTCAACGGGTATCTTTATATGTATGAATAATCATTTAACATAATTAAATATAATGCCAAATAAATGGCGAAAGGATCATGTACTTTAAGGATATCTAGTGAATATCCAAAGATTATTAAAAATTTACTCATGGAGGAAAGAGCAATTTATGGATTGCAGCTTATATCAGTAGTTTGTCTATTAACTCCCTGCAGACAAATATAACTTTGCCTTTTTATGTATATAATTAATAGATTTTGTTATTTTTCCTTTAAAATATTCAAGGTTTATGATTTCTCAATTTGCAAATCCTTTGTAAAACTTGTATAAATACCCATTTAATAGACAAGAAAGAAACAACTGGATTAAGTTCCATTTTTTGTTGGTTTCATAGGCTTTTACACAATTATTTGAGGGCGAGGATGTGGAAAGTAAGAACATTGTTAATTGAGTCTCATCTAATGAAGAGTAAAGTCTGGGTAGCCATCACTCTCTAACGTCATATCTGGTTGTTGCAAAGCCTCGAATGTAGACTTACAGTTATTGTGTTTGCTTTTAGAAAACTACTTGTTCCTAAATTAGCAGTAATTTCGTTAAAATGGTTTAATTTTCTCTATTGATGCCTAAAATTCTTATATAAACTATGCATTTGCCAAGCATAGGAAACTCATTAGATCTTGCCCCGTGATTCTTCTTGACACAATGGAAGCCACAAATCACCTTTTATCGGGAATGTTAGTGATTTTTATCGTTGCAATGGTGCTTTCAAGCAATGTTGTTGATGTTGAAGCAAGACTAGGAGTTGTTCATATGTCACGAGATCCATCTGATCCAAAACTAGGTCAACATTCTGTGCCCCTTGGAGGAGTTGTTCATATGTCACGAGATCCATCTGATCCAAAACTAGGTCAACATTCTGTGCCCCTTGGAGGAGTTGTTCATATGTCACGAGATCCATCGGTCAACATCAGCCCCTTGGAGGAGTTGTTCATATGTCACGAGATCCATCTGATCCAAAACTAGGTCAACATTCTGTGCCCCTTGGAGGAGCTGTTCATATGTCACGAGATCCATCTGATCCAAATCAAGAAGGCCATAATTACTATGTAAACTCACAAGGAAATGCCCAAATCAAACATTTAGTTCTAACTGGTCCAAATCATGAAGGCCATGACTAATTACTGTACGACCAGTTTGAAGAATCGAAACAACTACCGCTATCTCATGATCATGTGAATTATTTGTAGTTACAATTCGTACTTGTTTATTTGAATAAATAAATGTATTTATTTTCTCCTTCTTCTTTTTGAACTTCATCGTTACTTCAGTTTATTTATTTTCTCTTTTTTTTTTTATTTAAACCCAAATACATGATTTTGGGTCTATTCATTTAAATGGATGGTATAGGAGGAAATAAATCTCCACCTCCCATGAGGTGTAGGATTATTTCATAAAGAATTTCTGAGACCCGTGCCTACAAGTGTGTGAACAATATACATCATGAAAGGGAATTGTTCCTCCTATATCCATGTGGGTTGAGGATTTGTACATGAAATATACCGTGTAATAAAATAGGTATACAGGAATAGGAAGGAGAAATAAAATTCAATAGAAAAAATAAAATAAAATAACAAAACCCTGCAAATAGGCATAAGATAGTGTTTGTGGCTATTCAATATAAGATAGAATCTTTTAAAAATAAAAATATAAATAACAACAATAAAATGTAGAAGGATCTCAACTTAAATGTCAAAGACTTTTACCTGGGAAAAAAGTAATATGAGAAACCCACCAAAATGCAAAATTGGCAAGAATTCAATTTTTTTTTTTTTTTTTTTTTTTTTTTTTTGCTAAAAGGTCATCTTTATTACAATAGCAAAAGAAAATTTACAATTTATAATATTTACACCATATTAGGAAACCACCATCACTCATCCTACAACAACAGTTGCAACCAATGCATCCAAACTCATTGGGACCCTAAGTGGACACAATGCATACTCATCATAATAGAAACGAGGGCCCAAAATCATATTTGATTATATAAAAACGAATTCTATTATCTAACGAAATCAATGGTCATTATTGTATGATTTTAATCCGGAGATCAACTAGCTAGCTACGTGGAATATGCACTACCTATAACAGCAAAACATCTCTCTTTCTCCTAGTTCATATATGAACCAAGCTTGTGCCTGAAATTCTTCTTGAAGCAATGAAAGCCTCATGTCACGTTTTTTCCGGTATTTCTTATGGTAGGGTTGATACATTCAAGTCATGCCCGTGCTGCTGCAGCAAGATTAAGACAAGTGAGCGAAATTTCTTCAAGTCAATACCCAAACGGTGTTCATGTTTTAAAGAACTTCTCCGGCTGAATACATTCCATTTCGTGATAAATTTTGGTCAGCTGGAGTTTTTCATGTCAAGAACTCCAAGAGGTCCCAATCCAATTCATCACAATTTTGGTTCACAAGGTGGGGTTCATATTGAAAGAACACCTATAGAAGGTAATCATGTGGAAGAAACATCTCTAGGAGGTTCCGATCTAGTTCATCATGAACTAGGCTCACAATGAGTTTTATGTCAAAACAAGAAACCCCAGATGGTCCTAATCGGATTCATCCTAAGTTTGGGATGCAAGTTGCCGATCATGTCTAAAGAACTTCTCTTGATTGTAAAGAACAATTTCAATGTAAATGTGGGTCTCAAGAAAAAAAATTTCGGGGGGAGGGGGGACTGAGGTTCACTCAAGCTAACTTACATGCGCCTTGACTAACTGAAATGATAAAAATTAGGTTCTAACATCAAAGGATTGCTTTGTTGGCAATGACCAACGCCTCCTAGTGAAGAGGTTGTGGATTCAACTGTCTCTCTTGGTATATTTAAATTCTATATATAAAAGCTACCCAAAGAATAAAGTCAATGTACGCATAAACTAGTCTTGATGAACCTCAAAGCCAAATAAAAAAAAATTAAAAAAAAAAACTATGTTATGAAATAAAATTGAAACAATAAATTCAAGGGGTATCTTTATATGTACAAAGATTCATTTAAATAATTAAATATAAGGCCAAATAAATGGTGAAAGGATAGTGTACTTTAACAATATTAGGTGAATATCTGAAGATTATTAAAAATTTACTCATGGAAGTAAGAGCGATTTATGGATTGCGGCTTATATCATTAGTCTGTCTATTAACTCCCTACAGATGAATACAAATTTGCCTTTTTATGTACATAATTAATAAGGAAAAATAACAAAGTCTATGATTTCTCAATTTGCAAATCCTCCGTAAGACTTGTATAAATATCCATTTAATAGACAAGAAATATACAATTGAATTAAGTTCCATTTTAGGTTGGTTTCATACGCTTTTACACCATTATTTGTGGGCAAGGATGTGGAGGGTAAAAATATTGCTAATTGAGTCTCATCTAATGAAGAGTAAAGTCTTGGTAGCCATCACTCTCTAACGTCATATTTGGTTGTCGCAAAGACTCGAATGTAGACTGATAGTTATAGCAAACATATTTAGAAAACTACATGTTACTAAATTAGTAGTAATTTTGTTAATATGGTTTTTCTCTATTGATGCCTAAAATTCTTATATAAACTATGCATTTGCCAAGCATAGAAAACTCATTAGATATTGCCTCGTGATTCTTCTTGATGCAATGGAAGCCTCAAATCACCTTTTATTAGGAATGTTAATGATTTTTATCGTTGGAGTATTGCTTTAAAGCATTGTTGTTGATGTTGAAGCAAGACTAGGAGCAGCAGTTCATGTGATACTAAATGCTCCAGCTGATCCGAAACTAGATCCACAGTTTGTGTCCCAAAGAGGTGCTTAGGTCCAACGTTTTGTTCCAACTGGTCCAAATCATCAAGGCCATAATTACAATGTAAACACACAAGGAATTGCTCAAGTCAAATGTTTAGTTCCAACTGGTCCATCAAGGCCATAATTACAATGTAAACTCACAAGGAAATGTTCAAGTCAAACGTTTAGTTCCAACTGGTCCAAATTATCAAGGCCATGACTATTAATTACTGTACAACCATTTTGAAGAATCTGAACAACTGACACTACCTCAAAATCATGCGAATTATTTATAATTACAATTCATACTTGCTTATTTGAATAAATGAATGTATTTATTTTCTCCTTCTGTTTTAACTTCACCTTTACCTTTTTTTTTTTTTTTTTTTTTGGTTTGTCAACCGCAAAGTAAATAAATAAATAAAATAAAAAAAGAGGGAGAGGGAAAATAAATAAATTAAAGTAAAGGTGAACCCAAATACATTTTGGATCGAACACAAAACTGTTAGGGTAGTATTTTGCATTCAAAGTCTATACCCACAAAGTTTCTGGATTCTTGAGTATTCTCCATCTCTGCATTAGTAAAAGTGTCTTATTTATGTCCTCCATTTTCTTAAACCCCAGACCTCCATTTTCTTTTGGTTGGCCGCATCGATCCATTGTCCCCTCTCTTCACTTTCATCTTTTCTTCCTATTTATTTATTTTCTTCTCTTTCTATATATAAACGTGGGTTAAAGAAAATTTTTGAAAAAAAAAATCTTATCAGTTATTCAGAATGTCATTCCTAAACTAACTCCTCAATCCCTATTTATTCTCTCGTATCGTCTCTCTCATCTCTCCTTTTTTTCTTCCTATTTATCCTATTTCCTTTTTATAAGCGTGAGTTAAGGAAATTTGGAGAAAAAACCTTCTCCACAATTATGTACTCTTTTTCTTTCTCAATTTATTTATCGACTGCAATTTTTGTTATTTGATTTCATATTGTGAATCAAATGTCTATAGTTAGTAAAGTAGCTAACTACAATTGGTTTGCATCTCCTTGCATCTTCTACCAAAAAAACTTTTGGTTTGTATCTAACTTTTTAGGGTGAAGTGTAGCTGAACAGACATGTGAATAAATTAGTTGAACGACTTTGAATATTCACCGTCAAATTTGTTAAATTAAATCTAACTCGTTCAATAACATTTCTATTTTTCCTCCGATTATTTATGGATTAGTTAAGTTTAACCTAATATCAATGGTTGTCGATTCTCATTGGGGGTAATATCTCCTTCTTCCTCTGTTTCTTCTCTAATATAGTTTTTTTTACAGGTTCAACACTTTCTCCTTCCTCGGTTTCTTTTCTATTATAGTTCTTCTACAAGTTCAATACAATTGATTTTCTAGAGAGACTTAGAGGAAAAATGTTGGTTTTTGTAGGAGATTCATTAAACATAAATATGTGGGAATCTATTGTTTGTATCCTTCAAGATGGAATTAGAAACAAGAAAGAGTCATGAGATCTCAGGGAAGACGAAATAACAAAAGAATTACTGCAATCAAAGGGTCCAAACTTGATGAATGCAGATGAAAGAATTTTCAGAGCTGATGGAGATGGAGAGGGAACCGAGGAAGAAATAGAAAAAGAAAAGAGGAAGAAGAAATTTAACCGACTTACGGATTAGTAACCACCATCGAGAATCGACGAGGGATAATCATCGCATAACCTAAAGGTTATCTCGAGTCCTCTACTAGCCCAAAGTAGAAGTCTATTGCTCAACGGATCTACCGATAGATCCACGACTAGAAGGTTATCCTAATTAACCCACTAAATAATAGGGGGAGACAAAATAGGAATTTTATCGAGATCGATATCAGATCACATTTCCAGTTCTTCATTCCTAGCTCGCGCGAGGATAGAAATTCATGCTTAGAGTCATTCGATTAACATATTCACACGTCCGTTTTCTTTTGAAATTTAACGCCCATAAGGGGATTTTATCGGCTTTTTAGTATTATTTACCTTTTTCCTTTTTGTATTATTTACCTTTTTTTTTTTTTTTTTTTTTTAAGTGTGGCCTTCACAAAATATGTGTGGGCTTATTTATTAATATAATAAAATAATTCAGAAGTGAGACCCCCAATGGGTCTTATAAGAGCCCAAACAGCAAAAAAGCATTAGTGTTTCCCCAATGCGAAGCTTATCTGGACTTTCATTCTTCGCCACCCACCCCCCCCCAAATTTTGAATCCTGGTTCCGCCACTGAATGCGTTCTTTTCATCTTGGAGCAATGAAACCCCGCAAGCAAGGAATCAAAATTAGACCATGCATGGAAGAACAAGTACATTGAATAATCAGTTGTGGACTATGGTTAGAGAAGTGAACATGTTCAACTGAGGAGGTAAATCCCCTGAATAGACAGCCAAAACGATACAACCTGAATAATAACCCATCCAAGGTTATTATACACTTTCCAAATGAAGTAACAATTTATTAGAAGATTTGAAAACATCCACAGAAGCGTGGGCTTATCAAATGAGTTTGGATAGAAGAGAACTGCAAAGGTGAAGCAGGGATCTCTAAGAAAGTATATAACCCAATCCCTGCCCAAGACTCTTTCAAAGATCGAAACCAAAAAAGGCATTGCGGCCCAACATCATGATCAAAAGATATAAATTAAAAAAAAAATGGTGAAAATTTAAATAAAATATTAAAAAATAAGTAATCTAATAGCTTTATTTATTAAAATAAGTCAACTCTTGTCAACATACAGCTGTTAATTCGTTAAGTTACTCATTACATCAAATGTTTGGGTCCATTTGAATAAGACCACATGTTTTATTATCATAAATTTAAATTTGGCTTCGAACTAACTGGATGAGGAATCAAATTGCCAATTGAATGCAGACCAAGAGAAACTGGACATGAACGCTTCCTTGTAGGTCGTCCAAGTAAATATGTCCAGTCTTTCCATCACAAATTATTAGGTGTTAAGCCAGGTGGACCCAAATTGCTGATTGGATTTGGACCATGGGGAACTTCATGTTGGACACGGGCACTTCCTTGTGGGTCGTCCGAGTGAATATACTCAGTCATCTTTCTATCAACAACTATTAGGGATGGAGCTGAATTCAGACCATGAGGAACTTCATGTTGGATGTTAACACCCCTTGTGGGTGTAGAGCTGAAAGAAGTTTTGACTCTTGCTTCAACAACAAGAGCATAGCTTGAATGTAATAACACAATCATAAAAAATAATGGTAAGTGGTGATGCAAGGGTGCCATTGCCTCTAAAAAATTGCAAAGCAAGACCCAATGAGTTCCCTATGCTTGGAGAATGGATAGCTTTTAAAAGAATTTTAGAAACCAACAGAAAGAAAGGAAGAAGAAAGAAAAAAAAAACGTTTAGCCAAACAGATACTAATTTTAGAAACAAATGACTTCATTAAAACTAACACAACTAACTCTGTTGGCAATGACCAACTCTTCTTAGTCAAGAGGTTGTGGATTCAATTGTCTCTAGTGGTATTTTTAAATTCCATATATAAAAAGTTACCCAAAGAATGACATCGATGTACACATAAAATAGTCCTGATGAACCTCAAATCCAATTAAAAAAAAACTATGTTCTATAACATAACTGAAACAATAAATTCAACGGGTATCTTTATATGTATGAATAATCATTTAACATAATTAAATATAAGGCCAAATAAATGGCGAAAGGATCATGTACTTTAAGAATATCTAGTGAATATCCTAAGATTATTAAATATTTACTCATGGAGGAAAGAGCAATTTATGGATTGCAGCTTTAATAAGTAGTTTGTCTATTAATTCCCTGCAGACAAATATAACTTTGCCTTTTTATGTATATAATTAATAGACTTTGTTATTTTTCCTTTAAAATATTCAAGGTTTATGATTTCACAATTTGTAAATCCTTCATAAAACTTGTATAAATACTTATTTAATAGACAAGAAAGAAACAATTGGATTAAGTTCCATTTTTGTTGGTTTCATAGGCTTTTACACAATTATTTGTGGGCGACGATGTGAAAAGTAAGAACATTGTTAATTGAGTCTCACCTAATGAAGAGTAAAGTCTGGGTAGCCATCACTCTCTAACGTCATATCTGGTTGTCACAAAGCCTCGAATGTAGACTTACAGTTATTGCGTTTTCTTTTAGAAAACTACTTGTTCCTAAATTAGCAGTAATTTTGTTAAAATGGTTTAATTTTCTCTATTGATGCCTAAAATTCTTATATAAACTATGCATTTGCCAAGCATAGGAAACTCATTAGATCTTGCCCCGTGATTCTTCTTGACACAATGGAAGCCACAAATCACCTTTTATCGGGAATGTTAGTGATTTTTATCGTTGCAATGGTGCTTTCAAGCAATGTTGTTGATGTTGAAGCAAGATTAGGAGCTGTTCATATGTCACGAGATCCATCTGATCCAAAACTAGGTCAACATTCTGTGCCCCTTGGAGGAGTTGTTCATATGTCACGAGATCCATCTGATCCAAAACTAGGTCAACATTCTGTGCCCCTTGGAGGAGCTGTTCATATGTCACGAGATCCATCTGATCCAAAACTAGGTCCACATTCTGTGTCCCTTGGAGGTGCTCAGGTCCAACGTTTAGTTCCAACTGGTCCAAATCAAGAAGGCCATAATTACTATGTAAACTCACAAGGAAATGCCCAAATCAAACGTTTAGTTCCAACTGGTCCAAATCAAGAAGGCCATAATTACTATGTAAACTCACAAGGAAATGCCCAAATCAAACGTTTAGTTCCAACTGGTCCAAATCATGAAGGCCATGACTAATTACTTGACGACCAGTTTGAAGAATCTGAACAACTACCGCTATCTCATGATCATGCGAATTATTTGTGGTTACAATTCGTACTTGTTTATTAGAATAAATAAATGTATTTATTTTCTCCTTCTTCTTTTTGAACTTCATCGTTACTTTAATTTATTTATCTTCTCTTTTTTTATATATATTTTTTATTTAAACCCAAATACATGATTTTGGATCTATTCATTTAAATGGGTGGATATAGGTGGAAATAAATCTCCACCTCCTATGAGGTGTAGGATTATTTCATAAAGAATATCTGAGACCCGTGCCCATGGAAAGAAATTTCGGCAAAATTTGCCGAAATATCGGCGAATTTCGCCCATCTCGGTGGTGGGCGAACCGAAACCCACACCGAAGTCGACTTTACAATATATCGCCGGAATATCGCGATTCCCGGGATTCAGCGTATGTTCTCTCGTGTTGGGAACCACCGTCCTCCACAAAGCTCGACCTAGTGACCTCGAGTCAAAGAACACAACGAGACAAGCTCTCGGAACTTCGGCCAAAGAGTTGCGGGATTGAGATTCCCGGAATCTGATTTGGATTGGAGATCTCTCCGGCGAGATTGCAGGTGAGGAGAGCTAAGTGGTGGAGGCGGGGGGTGGTAGCGGCTGTGGTGACCGAAATGAGGAAGAGAGTCACGACCTCGATCCATCCACTCGGCAAGCCATTTCTTTCACCGTTCGATTTCCAAAACAAAGGTCACAACTCACAAGTCGACCAAGAAATAATAAAAGTAGAAAATAAGAGGTTCATGAGAGTTACTGTAAACCAAGAAGGGAAGAGTTGGCTCATTTCGATTCTAGCTTTCTTCCTTCGTGGGATACAAGGAAAAATCCCGAAAGACTCGAAATTTCCCTTTTCTTTTTTTTTGGGTCTTTCTTCCTCTCTCGCAATTCAATTCAATCCATGGCGGGTTTGAACCGCCTACTAAGAGAAAAAGTCTTGTCTTTGTCATCGTCATATTCATGGATGGCAACTACTTGTTTGAAGAGGAACTTTTTCTCGACCACAGTTTCTGAAAAAGCTGGAACTGAGCTCCATGGCACTCCATCTTCTTCGTCGCCGTCGCTCGTCAAGGCTTTCCCAGTGCGTCGAGATCCAAAGGTTGAAAACCTAAAATCCACGAACTCCACCGTCAACTTCAGGCGAACTTTCGGCGATATCTCGCCGTTTCGCCCAGTTCGTTCGCGGGCGACGACGAGAATCGTTCCCTGCCCGTGCCTACAAGTGTGTGAACAATATACATCATGAAAGGGAATTGTTCCTCCTATATCCATGTGGGTTGAGGATTTGTACATGAAATATATCGTGTAATAAAATAGGTATACGGGAATAGGAAGGAGAAATAAAATCCAATAGAAAAAATAAAATAAAATAAGAAAAACCCAGCAAATAGGCATAAGATAGTGTTTGTGACTATTTAATATAAGATAGAATCTTTTAAAAATAAAAATATACATAACAACAATAAAATGTAGAAGGATCTCAACTTAAACGTCAAAGACTTTATACCTGGGGAAAAAGTAATATGGGAAACCCACCAAAATGCAAAATTGGCAAGAATTCAATGTTTTTTTTTTTTTTGGCTAAAAGTTCATCTTTATTACAATAACAAAAGAAAATTTATAATTTACAATATTTACACCATATTAGGGAACCACTATCACTCATCCTACAACAACAGTTGCAATCAATGCATCCAAACTCACCAAAACCTTCAGTGGACACGGTGCACACTCAGCGGAATAGGAACGAGGGGCCAAATCGAAATCTTGGTTTACTTAAAGCATCTCATCTCAAAGCAAGCTAAATTAGCACTGGCCAAGGAGCATTCACACTTGAACTTCACACCCTTGCAGCCAATTTGGCCAAAAAATCTGCTGCATAGTTATTTTCCCTATAGAAGTGTGTATTTTTCCATTCCATGTCATGTAGGTATGGTAAGACTCCTCTCAACTTTTCCTAGATCCACCATGGAAATTTTCCCTGGAAGACGCACTATTAACGCTTCAAATCACTTTCAATCCAAACCTTTTGCCCATTCTAACCCAATCAGCTTCAAAATTTGTTTGCATACCCAAGTAAACATGGAGCGAGCTCAAGATATTGACGATCTCATCGTAAAAAATACCTCCATCAATCCCTTGCATGACTTGGGTTCCCCATTGAGCATCCATCAGTATTCAATTTAATCCATACTCAAGCAGAGCAACCCGATGTACTGCTCTGCTTGAGGAGTGGGAGACTGAGAAATATTCAACAAAGCCCCTATGTTTTTTGCTTGAACCTCCTCCTATGGACTCATCTTCCTCCCCCTACCTTGAACTCCACTTGGCGAAGATCATAAAAAACATGTCTTATCATCCGCTCTAGAGCATTCCAGCCCCCCTCATACCTTCCTTTGTTCCTGACTTACCAGAAGTAATAACAAACAAGTTAACACCCTGAAAGCCATATCGGACCCAATGCAAGGACCTTCTTTTTCTGTTGCCACCATGTAAAATACTCCTGCATAGAGAGTTCTGCTGCCAGTGCACACCAAAAAAACAAACAATTCCCAACAATTTATAGCAGAAGGGCAAGTAAATTCCGTAGCCTTCAAACACATCGCACGTCTAGAGGCCAATGGTGCCCCTCTTGGATCAGCTCCTTGGGGAAAAAAATCAAACTCAAACGTCCCTCTTGGGGACACAGGGTGTGGGGGCCCCTATGCATCCCCAAATCTGATTGAGACTTGCTTGAATTCAAATGCTGTGGTCATGCTGTGGGTCCTGCGAATGAGATAAGATTTATTTAAATCTGAATTTCAACCATCCCCACCTTCCTCCAGTGACTTCAGAGTTCTCACCCACATCGTGAGTGGCAAAAATTAAATCCTTATCTTATTTGATGATATAAAACAGATTCTATTATCTGATGAAATCAATGGTCATTATTGTATGATTTTAATCCGAAGATCAACTAGCTAGCTACACGGAATATACACTACTTATACCAGCCAAACATCTCTCTTTGTCCCAATTCATATATGAATCAAGCATGTACCTATGTTCGGACTCATAAGATCTTGTCTTGAATTCTTCTTGAAGAATGAAAGTCTCTTATCAATTTTTTCTGATATTTATGATGATAGGGTTGATACATTCAAGTCATGCTCGTGCTGCTGGAGCAAGGTTAAGGCAAGTGAGCGAAATTCCTTCAGGTCAAGACCCAACTGGTGTTCATATTGAAAGAACTTCGGCTGATTATGTTCCATTTCATGATAAATTTTGGCCACGAATTTTTCATTTCAAAAGAGAAACTCCAGGAGGTCCCTATCCAATTCATCATAATTGTGGTTTACAAGGTGGTGCTCATATTGAAAGAACTCCTACAAACGGTAGTCATGTTGAAGTGCACATATAAAACATTTAGTTTCAACTGTTCCAAATCATCAATGCCATAATTACAATGAACCCTCACAAGGAAGTGCACATATAAAACATTTAGTTTCAACTTGTCCAAATCATCAAAGCCATAATTACTATGTAAACTCACAGTAAAATGCTCATGTCAAATTTTAAGTTCTAATTAGTCCAAATATTAAGGCCATGACTAACACCATTTTAAAGAATCTGCACAGCTAACTCTATATCAAGATCATGCTGAATTATTTGTAATTACAACACATGATTGCTTAATTGAATAAATAAATCTATTTATTTTCTCCTTTTTCTTTTTGAACTTTACCATTATTTTTATTTATTTATTTTCTCTTTTTTCTATTTAAATCCAAATACATGAGTTCAGATTTTCTTTTCATGTAAATGGGTATAGGTGGAAACAAATGATCTCCACCTTCCACGGGGTGTAGGATTATCTCATACAAAATATCTGGCATTCGTGCCTATAGTGTGTGAACAATACCTTATAAAAGGTGATTTGTTCCCCCCATATTAATGTGGGTTGAGAATTTGAACTCTAAATACCATGTAATGAAGTAGTTGTATAGGAATAGGGAGGAGAAATAAAATTTCAATAGAAAAAATAATAGTAGCCAATTGGCATAAGATGGTGTTTGTGGATATTCAATATGAGATTGAATCCTTGAGAAATAAAAATATACAAGACAAGAAGAAAATTTAGAAGGATCTCAACTTAAATGTCAAAAACTTTTACATTGGGAAAAAAATTATATGGAAACCCTAAAAAATTGGCAAGAATTAAATGCTTAAAATCTTACTTGATTATATTAAATGGATTCTATTATCTAGTGAAATCAATGGTCATTATTATATGATTCTATTCCAAAGATCAACTAGCTAGCTTCGTGGAATATACACTACCAATACCAACTAAATATCTTTATTTCTCCCAATTCGTATATAAACCAAGCTTGTACCCATGTTTCGACTTATAGGATCTTGCCTTAAAATTCTTCTTGAAACAATGAAGGCCTTCTATCAATTTTTACTGATATTTTTTATGGTAGGGGTGATACATTCAAGTCATGCTCGTGCTGCTGAAGCAAGGTTAAGACAAGTGAGCGAAATTGCTTCAGGTCAAGACCCAAATGGTGTTCATGTTGAAAGAACTTCTCCGGCTGAATTCGTTCCATTTCATGATAAATTTTGGTCACAAGGAGTTTTTCATTTCAAAAGAGAATCTCCAGCAGGTCCCGATCCAATTCATAATAAATTTGGTTCACAAGATGGTGTTCATATCGAAAGAACTCCTACAGAAGGTAATCATGTTGAAGGAACATCTCTAGGAGGTCCTGATCCAGCTCATCATGAATTTGGCTCATAATGAGATTTTATGTCAAAAGAATAAACCCATGGGTTAGAGTGATATGTCTAACGAAGGTCTAACTCTGGGGTGTCTATGCTTATAAAAAATAAAAAAGGGTGGCAGTGCAATAAGGCATCTTTTTTAGAGTATTGTAGTGATTTGCTTTAAAAAATAAATCAAGACAGTGAATATCCAAATTTTACATAGAAGAATTATGGATAGTGGACAATAGCAGCACTTTTAGTAGTTTGTCTATTAACTCTCCATATGCAACACACTTTTGCTTTCATATGTATAAAAATAAATAGTGAAGAGGGTGTAGATTCAACTGTTTCTAATAGTATATTTAAATTCTATATATTTAAATTCTATATATAAAAAGCTACCTAGAGAATGATGTGCACATAAATTGATCCTGATGAATCTCAAATCTAAATACAAAAAATTATGTCCTAAAACGGAATGGAAACAATAAGTTCAAGGGGATCTTTTTATGTACAAAGAATCATTTAACATAATCATATATAAGGCCAAATAAATGGTGAAAGGATGGTGTACAATAAAGATATATGGTAAATATCCAAAGATTATTAAAAATTCACTCATGGAGGAAAGATCGATTTCTGGATTGTGGCCTATAGCAGAAGTCTATCTATTAACTCCCTATAGACAAATACAAATTTGGCTTTTTATGTATATAATTAATAGACTTTGTTATTTTTCTTTTAAAATATTCAAAGTTTATGATTTCTTAGTTTGCAAATCCTTTGTAAAACTTGTATAAATACCCATTTAATAGACAAGAAAGATGCAACTGGATTAAGTTCCATTTTTTGTTGGTTTTACGGGCTTTTACACCATTATTTGTGGATGAGGATGTGGAAAGTAAATACATTGTTAATTGAGTCTCATCTAATGAAGAGTAAAGTATGGATAATCATGAATCTCTAACATTATATCTGGTCCGTCTCAAAAACTCAAATGTATACTTATAGTTACTATGTTTTTTTTTTTAGATAATTATTTGTTCCTAAATTAGCAGTAATTTTGCTGAAATGGTTTTTCTCTGTTGATGCCTAAAATTCTTATATAAACTATGCATTTTCCAAGCATAGGAAACTCATTAGATATTGCCTCATGATTCTTCTTGATGCAATGGAAGCCAAAAATCACCTTTTATCGGGAATATTAGTGTTTTTTTATCTTTGGGGTATTGCTTTCAAGTAATGTTGTTGATGTTGAAGCAAGACTAGAAGATGTTCATATGAAACTACATACTCCAAGTGGTCCAGAACCAGATCCATGGTTTGTGTCACAAGGAAGTGCTTGGATCCAACGTTTAGTTCCAATTGGTCCAAATCATCAAGGCCATAATTACTATGTAAACTCACAGGGAAATGCTCATGTCAAACGTTTAGTTTCAACTAGTCCAAATCATCAAGGCCATGACTAATTACTATGCCACCATTTTGAAGAATCCAAACAACTAACTCTATATCAAGATCATGATGAATAATTTATGATTTTTTGTATAGGAGCTTTCTATATGGGGAGGGAAATATTACTAATATAGGTGCTGCCGAATGAGTGCGAACCCAGGACCTCCCCATGGGAGGTTGGGCTTTTAACCACTCAACTAACGTTCACACTTTCTATTCATGTAAATGGGTATAGGTTCTGACAAATTTCCACCTTCCACAAGGTGTAGGATTATTTCATAAGGAATATCTGAGACCCTTGCCTACAAGTAGGGGTGTCAAAGGTGTGGTTTGGGGCGGTTTCGGACTGGGCCTAACGGTTTCAGGCTGAAAAACACATAGCCCAAACACGGTCCATTAGCAAAATAACGGTTTCGGACCAGTTTCAATTTGGTGCGGTTTGGATTCGGGCTAACTAATGGTTTAGACTCTGGTTGACTAAAGGTTTATGGTGTACAAGAAAAGAACAAGAAGAAATAATTGAGCATCCTACAACAAAAACCAAAATTCTATAGAAAAGCATAGTTGCTACTAGTCAATTTCCATTAAAAAAATCCACTAATCTTATTGAAATCAAGAATCTAGATATATTAAATAGAACAATGACTATTTGATCTTTGAATTCATGCTTAATTTTTTTAGTTGTCTATACCAACTACCTAGTGGTAATATAATGATTAAAATACTATTTAATGTAAAATTACAAAACGGGTTGTAAAACGGGATATAACAAGTTGCGGTTCGGTTTCGGGTTGGTGCGGACTCCACTACCCTCGGCCCAAACACAGCCCATTAAGGTTCAGTTCGGACCGGATCGGGCTATAACATACCGATGCGGTTTGATTTTAACGATTCAGGCTACAAATTGACACCCTTACCTACAAGTGTGTGAACAATACCCCCATGCAAGGTGATTTGCTCCCCCCCCCCCCCCCCCCCACCTCATATCCATGTGAGTTGAGAATTTAAACTTTAAATATACCATGTAATAGAACATTTGTATAGGAATAGGGAGGAGAAATAAAATCTCAATAGATAAATAATAAATAAATAAATAAAAACCAAGCTAATAGCATAAGATAGTATTTGTGGATATTCAATATGAGATAGAATCTTGGAAAATTAAAAATATACAAAACAACAATAAAATTTAAAAAAATCTAAACGTAAATGTCAAAGACTTTTACGTGGGAAGAAAAATTTTATGTATGCAAAATTGGCAAGAATTAAATGATTAGAATCTTATTTGATTATGTAAAATGGATTCTATTGTCTAATGAAATCAATTGTTCATTATTGTACGATTCTAATCTAGGGATCAACTAGCTTGCTATGTGGAATGTACACCACCTATACCAACCAAACATCTCTCTTTCTCCCAATTCGTATATTAACCACGCTTGTACCTATGTTCGGACTCATAAGATCTTGCCTTGAAATTCTTCTTGAAGCAATGGAAGCCTCTTATCACTTTTTACCGGTATTTCTGATGGTTGGGTTGATACATTCTAGTCATGCTTATGTTGCTGAAGCAAGTTTAGGACAAGTGAGCGAAATTCCTTGACGTCAATTACCAAAATGGTGTTCATGTTGAAAGAACTTCTCTAGCTGATTATGATCCAATTCATGATAAATTTTGGTCACAAAGAGTTTTTTATGTCAAAAGAAAATTTCTAAGAGGTTTCATCATAATTTTGGTTCACAAGGTGGTATTCATATTGAAAGAACACCTACATAAGGTAGTCATGTTGAAGGAACATCTTTGTGAAGTCCCAATCCAGTTCATCATGAACTTGTGTTAGGTCAAAGTGGTTTATTTCCATTAGTGGAGAAAGGATTAGCCCATTGATTCTCCATTAGTAGATAATTGATTATCCCTCTTGTGAGGAGGTGAGTCATTGTGATTCAATGACCCAATTCATTGTCTTGAGAATTTCAAGGGGTGTGAGGTGTGGTTTGGACCTATATAAGCCCAACTCCTTCCTTGCATGTGGTGTGTAATAGTGACACTCCTCACACTTGCATTATTTGTTACTTATTTTAAAAGTTTCTTCTTTTGAGTTTGTTTAAGTGTTATGCTATAGCTTTTGGCTCCTTGAAGGGACTAGAAGAATTACCCCATCTTCTAGTTGGAGATTTCTTTATCTTGAAGGTGGTGGTTCGAAGAACCCTTGGTAGTAGGGTGCATCAATTACCTTAAAGACAACACTCAAGGTGTGACTCAACCTCATTGATTGGTGGTTCATTCGATTGCAACATCATTGTTCTCCAAATTGGCTAAGGATCTTCATCTTTCAATTGTATGCAATTTCATTATTGTATTTTGTAGAAGTTGTAATACAATTACCACAACAACTTGGCTCACAATGAAATTTCATGTCAAAATAAAAAGCCCAAATGGTCCTAATCCAACTCATCATAAGTTTGGGGTGCAAGCTGATGTTCATGTCATAAGAACTTCTTTAGATGGTAAGGATCAACTTCATCATAAATGTGGGTCACAAGGATTTTTCTTCTTTTTTCTTCATTTTTTTTTGGGGGGGGGGGGGGGGGTTGAGATTTGTCCAAGGCAGTTCGCACACCTTGCTGCCCGGGGGCATTAGGCGGGGAACGGTCCCGGGAGGTTCAACACGGCCAAAAGAACTTCTCCTAGTGTTCTAGATCTATTTATCATAAAAGAAATCTCACTTGGTTAAAATGGTTAATGACAAACAACATTACTACTATGAGGAAGACTTAGGTCAAAGATAGTGGAGCCATGCGATTTTTGACGTAGGTCTTCTTCAAGGTAGTTTCTAACTGTTATTGTTTCTATACTTAGTTTTTCTTTGATATGCTTTAGTATATTAGTTTTTTGGGTGTTTAATATGTGGTAGAAGGTACTCTTTTACATTTCCAATTTTGTTTAAAGAAGAGGTTATACTACATTTGCACGGCATATTTGCCTCGAAGGAATGGGGCATTAGTGAAAACACAAAAATTTTGATTTGTGTTTTTACAAGACCCACCACTCAAGATAATGGATCCATGATCAGATACGTAGGTCCTACCCTCTATGTCATCCAATCTAGGGGACGGACTATCCCTTAAGGTAGGCTAATAATGTACGTCGATTTCCATTTGAGCAATACTCTAGGCAAAGAACCCGATTCATTGCTGGTGAACAATATGAGAACCCTAGATTCATTATCTTAGGATAAATTTTTAATTAGGAAAAAAAAGATGGTTTAGCGGCAACCCATAATGGTTTGGAATAATATGCTCAAAGAAAGTCTAACTATGGAGTGTCTTTGCTTATGAAAATAAAAGGAAGTGGCAGTGCATTAAGGCATATTTTTCTTTTTAGATATTACTTTTGTTTTTAATCCCTTTGCAAAAACTCTTTAAAGCTTGAATAACTACTCGTTACATAGATTGGAAAGATACAACCGGAGTCAATGCTATTTTCTGTTGGTCTTATAGGATTTTACATCATTATTTGTGAACGTTGATGTGGAAAGTGAAAATATTATTAATTTGAATCTCGTCTAGTGAAGAGTACATTCCAAGCAGCTATGGATCTCCAATGTCATATTTGGTTGTCTCAAAGACAATGACATTGAACCATTTGGCAATTAGTTTAATTAGTTTCTTTCCCACAATCTATGATCAAACAAGGATCATATGAGTGAGGAGTGAGAGAGAGTGAGGTTTACATGAACATGAAATGAAGGAGAGTAGTTTGGCTCCCCCTTGTCGTTGGTAGTTCCTCCTGGTGAGTTTGTGGAACTACAAAGATGGATTCAATCTTCGACCACCCTGAAGAATATAGCAGGGAAGGATTATGATCAAATTTCCAATGTTGTTGCTTTTCTCATGTGGTAGATTTTCACATCGAGGAATGAACTCATATTTAATAACAAAATGATTTCTCCGATGGAGGCCATTGACAGTGCAGTGCAAGAACTTGGGAATTTTTTCGAATCTAATAAACTGTCAATTAGATATTTAAAGTTGCATCAGAGGGAGAGAAAGTTGGATTGGAAACCTCAAATTCGTGGTTGGGTAAAACTAAATTCTAACGTTGTAATTAAGGGAAGCAGAGGTGGTTGTGGGTTGGGCTTTATAATAAAAAATGTAGATGGGCAATATGTACTGACTGTTTCGAAACCAGCCCAGGCCCAATCCATCTTCAAAGTCGAAGCCTTGGCAATGAGAGACGGTATGTTTTATACTTTGGGAGAAGGTTATGATATGATGATTTTAAAATCAGACCGTGCTGATTTGATCAATGTGGTGAATGACCATAAAACACAAGGTCTAACGTCTAAGTGGCAGATTTTCGGTTTTAGATGATATCCATTATATAAAATCTAAATTTATTAATTGTAAAGCCCAACACATTTATCGGCAAAGTAACTTGTGTGCAGACACCCTATCCTACAAGGTGCTATTTTTGGCGAGCGAGATAGTATCGACCTATTTCCTCTCCTTAGATCTTCTCTATGATTGAGTTGGACTCTTCGACTGTAGCTCAATTTCTCTTGTTTGAATGAAGTACATTAAAAAAAAAGAAAAAATGAAAGAGAAGCTAACAGAAAAATCCTAGTGATGAACAGGAAAGCAGTACTGAGTACCCCATCTTCATCCTCAATTGGGGATTGAATTATTTGCCAAAAACTGTGCAGCTTTTGGGGAGCAAATATTGATGGGTCCCACATACCCTCCAAGAAAGTCTATTTTCTTCCATTCATTGCCTGATTGGCTCCTTTTCCAGCCTCCACACCCATTAAATTCTTCTCAGCCTCTGCATCCTTCACTAGGACACACAACAAAAGTATGATGAGACCCTCCATATAACAAAAGAATAAGAAAAAGAAAAAAAAATATTGTTAGAAAATAAAGGAAAAATCTAGTTTTTACCAATAAAGCTGGATATTTATGTTGCTTCTTACATCTTAGCGACTTAGCATATGCGTCTACTGTGTATCTTCAAGGGGATTTTCATGTTCAATTTAATTTCATGGGTCTTTCTAACTTAGTTTCTGCAATTGATGCAAGCTGGCAATTTCCCTTGGTGCTGAAGAGATTCCGCTATGATCTGACAGATGGCCGAGGTGGGGGAAGCTCCACTAGGGTATGAAAATCTTCGAAAGGGGCGTAGTTTCGAGTCCTCCTCAACAAGCTTTGCCATTGCTGATCGATGAGTTGAGTTCTTCGATTTCAGTTTCAAGGTCAGATTTTTCTTTCAGGTTGCAGATGGGTTTTTTTTTTTTTAATGGTCGCACCGTCTGCTTTCTCCCTTGATTTGCTTTTTTCTTTGGTTCCTGTTTTTCTGAGCTGTTTTGCTTTATCTATGCAAGTTTCCGTTTCTAATTTTTTGTTTCATGTCTATGATGCTAGTTTTTACTTCACGTGTGCAGTGAAGTGGAAAAGGTTTTGCCTTTGAGTTCGCTTGCGATTCTTATGATAGTGCGTTCATAGCCTATGTAGTTCAGATACTAGTTCGGGAGCTTGTATAGTTTTCCTTTATTTATTTTGATTTAGAAGCTGGTTATTTTGTTCTGTACACTTTAAAGAAGAAAATACTCATTTTTTGAGTTTTTCCTTCAGTATCTCTTCGATGGTTTTTTGTTTTAGGAAATTTTCCCCTTTTAGTATGGGAAATAGGTCTCTGTTTCATGTTTGGAGATTTTAGGGCCAGTTTTGCTACATGGTTTGTTTCTCTGCTTAATTGTTTTGCTCGGTTTTGGAAGTTTTTTATTCGGTTGTTCAGAGCAACCATTTCAAGATTGCATGCGTATGTTGTACTTCTTTTTACATTCTGGCCAATTTTTTCCTTTTAACCTTTTTCTTATAGATAGGTACAGGTTGACCTTTCAAATTTTTCGTTGTTTTTAAACTGTTTGTTCCATTGGTTTAGATATCCCTATTGAGGCATTTATTTTTCTCCTTATTTGTTTAAGACAAATGGTTTTCTCTTCCTGGCTTTGCTCTTTTCTGTAGATTTACTTCCCATTTTCTTCCCCAGATATATGCGTATTTCTTAGTGGGGGTCTTTCTTTTTCCCTTTATTTATTATTTATGTCATGTCCCTCATTATTGGTTGATGGTGTCTGTTGTTTTGCTTCTATTCTCTTCCACCTTTTTGGGGTTTGGGATGGGGGGGGGGTTAAGTTATGGAAAGAGTCTTATTGCAAGCTGATGATGGTTTTTCTTCAGGTTTTCTGTAGAGCAGATTATGCCATTTTATTGTGCACATGAGGTTGTTTTTATCAGTATTTTTGCAGGAAAAAAAAAGGCAAAAATGATTTTTGATGTTCTGCATTGTGGGTTGTATCTCCAAAGATAAATGTCTTTGTTGTGGGATTGCGTTTGCCTTAATTGTGTCTGTGTAGTTGCTTACTTGCTTTACTTCTTTAAATCAAACCTATTTTGAGGTGGTAACTTGGTTTGTCTTTGACCCATTTGAAGATTCAGGTGGTACTACCCTATGTGTTTTTGTTCTTCATTGAACATACGAAATTGGTTGTGGTATGATATGGGCAGGCGTTGGCTCAATGGTTGCTGGACCACACATATAGTTTGAGGTCAAGGTATCGAAACAGCCAGCAATTTTTGTGCTGTAGGAAAATTGCCGCCTGGACTCTGCTTGTGAGGAAGCCTTCAGCACTGGGTTCGCCCTTTTGTGATTTTTCTTGCCTTTCTCTTTTATGAAGATCTTTCTCCCACTTTAGTGAATGTTGTGCCATTTGACTGCTTTGCATTTCATTTATTTATTTCTGTCTTGAATTTTTATATTTGGGGCAGAATTTTGGTCATTCTGAATTTTTTCTATTTCCCAATGGATGAATGGCATTATTTTCTCCTGTACCACTCATATGGACAATTAGGCCGACCTTATTCCATTTTGTTTGTTGTTTCAGCCATTAAGTTGTTTATTTGGTCCATTTTCTGAACATCAATAATGCTTTGCTGCAGAATAAAAATCAGTATCATCTCTTCCCTCTTCTGTTTGTGTGGGTTTCAGTGTGTGCAGTCCAGTGTTACGAAAATTGTAATCAAGGATATATTCACCAGTGCCAATTCTGACAGTTTCAGTTGGACTGCTTCACTTGGATCTTGGGGAGAGGGGCGTGTCTGATTGGTCAAAGCCAATCTTAATCAGAATCTGGCAATTCAGTTGTTCTGATTCCAATTTTGAAACACTGCTGTGACCTCTGCAAAAGTTGTAGCTAAATTAGGTATCATAAAATGGGGACTCAGTCGAAGCCCACATCTTTTTTCCTTCCACCATCTCCTATCTCCTCTCTAAGTTTGGGGTTGGGGATCAAAAAGAAGAGGGCTCAGAAAATTGTGATGTGGAAATAATACAAATGCGGTTATGTACTCAGTAGGGACTACAGAACTGGAGAAGACTATCAAGCAATCTCCTCCTTATTGAGCTTGTAAATGGTAGGATTCAGGCACATCCCACATGAAACCTCTTACTGTTGTGGGACACACAAGAAGTTCTTATATTTGTTGTTAATGATGCCAGTACCTTGGGATGGTTGGGAAATCATCTCTCTACTTTTAATCCACTGACAGCTCATTCTTTCCTATTTGTTCTTCTTCAATTGATTCTACCACTTTTTCCTACTTGTTCTTCATTGTTGTTAATGATGTCGGTACCCTGGGATGGTTGGGAAATCATCTCTATACTTTTAATCCACTGACAGCTCATTCTTTCCTAATTGTTCTTCATTTCGTTCTACTACTTTTTCCTAATTGTTCTTCATCATTTCATTTCATTCCTACTTGCTATGTCCTATCACTATGATTCTTTCCGAGTTTCTTACCATCCTTTATGCCTTTCTCCAGTTATAAAAAAGGCTTATCATTATCCTTGTTGGTTTGGTGAGTGAATTACTATTTATCATAGGTTTCTTTGTGGTCCAAATCTTTTTATGGATGCCATATCCCCTTCTTGTTTCCATTCCATTTATGATAATTTAATTTTTAATTTACTTTTTCTAAGATGGTTAATCTTACTCTTGTAGGCTAGTCAAAGGATGGATGGGATTAGATTAGATCTAAGGGGTCATCACTCCGGATCAACGCAATCAGAAGAATCAGCTTTAGGCCTGGAGAGGAACTTTTGTGGTCATCCTAATCTAACTTCAACACCATCAACACTCCAAGCCTTTGCATCTGGTGGTCAACATTCTGAGAGCAATGCTGCCTACTTCTCATGGCCTACTTCTAGTCGACTTAATGGTGCTGCTGAGGATCGAGCAAACTATTTTGTTAATCTTCAGAAGGAAGTGCTGCCTGAAACTGTTGATCAGTCGCCAACTGGTCAGCAAGCAACCACCTTGCTTGAGCTGATGACCATAAGGGCTTTTCACAGCAAGAAATTGCGTCGGTATAGTCTTGGCACAGCAATTGGGTTTCGAATAAGACGGGGTTTATTGACAGAAATACCTGCTATTCTTGTCTTTGTTGCCCGAAAAGTTCACAGACAATGGCTCAGCCACATCCAGTGCCTGCCCTCTGCCCTGGAGGTGAGCAAATCTTGTTTTCAGCTTGTATTTGACTACTATGTTTACTCTGAAATGATGATAAAAATACAAAGTGCATGCATAGTAAAGGATTGGGAAAATTGGTTTGAAAATGGGAAAGCTCTTGCCAAGCAAATGCATACATTAGACTTCAATGAACTTATTATACATATTAGTTTAACCAATCTCAACTAGTTTTAAGTTCAACGAGCTTTTTTTGTGCAAACCCAGATTTTCAACACATTCTTGTCTTGTGCTGAATTGTAACTTGGTCAGGACAAATTTGGTTAGGCAGGTTGATCAAACTCTTGCCAGCTGTAATACATGAATACCATATTTCTTATTTTCAATCCAATGTCTTTTTGCTGGGAATTGAATTGAGTTATGAATTGCATGAATAGGGACCAGGAGGTATCTGGTGTGATGTGGACGTTGTGGAATTCTCCTACTATGGTGCACCTGCACCAACTCCCAAAGAACAGTTATATACTGAGCTTGTGGATGGCTTGCGAGGTAGTGATCCTTGCATTGGTTCAGGCTCTCAGGTATCTTGTACTTATCTCAGCCAAGCATACTCTAATGGATATTGATTGATTAAGCCGTGCTTGTATATAAATGTGATGTTTATGACTATGCTAATTATAAGAAGAAAAATATTTTCCCTCGTTTTAAAGTAGTGCAAACATATGATACCTTTTAATCCTGATCAGAAAGTTGGGATTTTTTTTTTTGTTTAATACATTGTGATAGGCTTGTTACAAACATGATGAAAATCAGTGCATGAATATTCATGCAGTTCTTCCAGACTCTGTACAAATGTAAGCCTAATCTATTGGAAATGTGGATCTTAAAGATGAGCAGTACAGAGCTATCTTTTAAAGCTCTATAAATGTTCATTATATTCTTATTCCGAAATAAGTGAAAAATTGAGACTCTTCAGTAGTATCTTGTGCTACTTGTTCTGGGACTTCTCTTATGATGGTAATGAGATATTTCTCTCTTTCATAAGGATTGCTAAACTCTAATAAAGACATAGGGCAATGTCATGAATCTCTTCTCACTTTTTCAGTTTTTCCTTTTTTATTTTATATTAGGATAAAAATTGTGGTACCTGCCATGTTTGATCCTACAGTTACTTCTGGATTCAGCAACATCTTTCCCTTTACATATTGTCATGCTTTACCTAGTCTTCTGATGACTTGCTATCATGATTGACTATGATTCTCCTGTGTTCTGCACTGGTTTTGATATCAAATTAAGTTTTGTTTTTGGATCTATGGACTAATTGACCATGATGGTTGTCCAGCAACACTTCTTTTGGCCTAGAAATCTTATCCTCCAATTTGATTTGTAAGGACTCCTTCAGCCTATGAATTTAGTTATTTGCGTGGACTTTCTTGTAGTTAATTATTGTCTATTCTGGGCTTCATTCTCCTCCATCAATTGGATTGACAGTGTCAATAAAACTCTTCAATATTTTGCTATCATGATTGCAGCTTAGAAACTTCTCTGGATGAAGCTAGGCTGTATCCTACTGTGGACCTTGAAGGCCATTTTCCTCTGTGATCACTTCTTACGTGCCAACTGCATATACTTCTTGTCTAGGATTTCATTTTGACCGTGATTTTCCTGTCTTTCATGAAAAAAGAATGATTACCATCCTCAAATCATGTAATGCTTTATTTGATTGTTGTCCACTGTCTCGATTGTCTAGTGGATATTATAACCAATATGGATGGTAATCCTCAGGATGACTCTCCAAAAATTGTTGGCCTTGCCGTTTGTGTTCTATATGGCTCTCAGCCAATTCATGTGGCATTCCTTTAGTGTTTTTCATGTTTACTTTTGGATCTCATAATCAAGTTGCATAAGCATTCAGGAGGAGAAACAGACCAGAAGTCCCCTTGTGGTTCTGTTGGCCAATTATAAGGGCAAACCGGTGCTGAAGACTTCCACCCAACCAGAGTGTCCCTTTTTTTTTTTGGGGGGGGGGGGGGGATTTTTCCTACGCAGCCTTTCCCCAACAATTTTTGCTGAAAGCCTTTGACGTTAGGCTACAACTATGGTCTACCAACAATTGCGATGAAGTTTGCCCCTGCTTTGATTAAAAAAACTGAATCATTGCTTCTGTATTGGTTCTCCAATCATGTGCTAGTTGTAGATGTTCATTTATCATTTCATGTAAGTAGTTAGGATAGATTAAGATATATAGATCGAGATTGTTTCTTTGCTTCTTTTAGCAATTTTATTTGGAAGAGGAAACTCCAGATGGCTTGCAACTAAGAGTTTAGTTCAGTTTCAGTTTCAGTTTCTTTGTGGTAGTATCATAGTTGTCCAAGGCCCACAGTCAAATTCTTCAGCTTGGAACAACAAGAACAGATATTATAGTAGCAGCAGTTTTTAATAGCAGTGGCAGATTCCCATGAGTGTGGAAAGAACTTGATCCCATGTAACAATATCTAAACTAGAGAATCAGTGGTCAGAAATGGAAAGAAGAGAATAGGTGGAAGGATGGAAATCTAGCAGTCACCCATCACGTTGTTTATGGTCCAAGAAGCAAAGACTTCTAAGGAACATGACTCCTAATAAACTATAGAGTATAGAAGGATTCAGAAACAAAGATAAATTAAGCCTAATCTGAACTAGTAATGAATCCTAAATTCAGTAGATTAGACAATACCAAGTCAAGATGGAGGAAAACAGTCCCTGTCATGTGAGTCATGTGACAAACAGATTGTAACTCATGGGACAGTAGTTATCGTGCTTGTAGTATGCTTATGCTTTGTCTATTTTATGTTGGTTTTCTCATGTTAGGTCATTGTAATATAATTATATCATATTGCTAATGGTATGCTTTTGTGTTGCATATTAGCATAAATTATCAAAAACTATCATTGCTCTTCTATTCATATTTATGTCTAGGATGGCTAGGCAAGTTTAGATGGGTGTGTTGTCACCTAGGTCCTGCTAACGGCTTAGGTGTCCTTTCTGGTTGGGTTCTTTTGAATGTCCAGGTTTGTCTTGGGCACTATTTCTGTTTGCATATAGGAGTCTCCTTATTTAGTTCTGGTTCCTTATTCATGTCACTCCATTGCTGGTAGCCTTTTTCCTTTCTATCATGAAAAAGGCCCACCGTAATTAGATCCGTTAATTGATTTACATTAGTCCATGTTACATAATTTCCCCACAGATTTAAAGATCCTAACAGGTCATTTAGGTTCTCTGATCTTTAGATGTCAGAATTGTATCCTGTAGCAATGCCAGAATTCTGCTTACTACACTGTTATTTTGGTCTTGTCATCAAATACAGGGCCAGATTGATAGTTGCCAGGTCTGGATTCTGATACTACTTGCCGGTGGTGAGTGTCATGAGTCAAGAATTGCGTTCCATCTTGAACATTATGTGCTCACTAAGTTGGAACTGAACTTCTTGGTTGATTCTCTTGTCAATGTGGATGTAGAGTTTATGTAACATGGGATTCTCTTGAGAGTTGTCTGTACCAGCATTCACTCTATATAGCTTTCTTCACTGGTCAGTGTGTCTTGGTCACTTCGATATTTGTCCAGCTTCCTTGGGATACTTAGACTATTGCAGGCTTGCAGCTATGAGCGGATTTACAGATATTTAATCGTAAAGTTGATAGAAGCTTACATGTTTGTCCATTATTTTTAGTAAGGTTTTCAAGATGACCTATTTATTTGTTTCTTTTTATTTTTGATGAATGCTCCAAAGAAATTAATAAGTAAGAATATGGATGTGTCTTAGACCAAAATATATATAAGATGGACAGCCAGAACTCCTAGAACTGGCCAGCATTTTCAAAGTTTTACTTGAATCAGGAGATTCTCCATGTAGGCTAGGATTAATCTAGAGAATCTCCCGAGTAGGCTGGCATTCTCAATTCCTGGGATTTCAAGTTTCTTTAAGATGGCATTGTACCGGTTCCTCATCATTCACTGAACGATATCCTTTTTATCCCATCTAGCTAACAATTTCTTTGGGGAAATAATTTAATGTATGCTGAAGATCAAATATAAACTACTTAATGAAGAGCCTGTTATGTGGCCAAGGTTGACCCCCCCATAGTTGGGCCCAAAACCTAGGACCAAAAGGCCCACTCCAGAGCTGACTGAATAGCCCAGGGGTATTTTGGTCATTTTTCTAACCCTTTTAGGGCTCAAGATGGGCCTAGTTGGGATCCCCACAATCCAAGGGATATGGATCTGACTTTATTTATTTGGGTTTGTATTTTGTGAGTTATGAAAGATCCGAATCTAGTATAAATTCTCAAGTTGACTTGCGTTTGAATAGGTCATATGAGTTTTATTTTGAGTAAAAGTTGTTTATTGAGTCCTATGTTATCTTAAATTAGGCACATGAGTTTTAATTAAAAAAGAATTCAGCATGTGCTTATTTAAGTTGAAGTCTAATTAGCACACGTGTCTTTTAGTAGATTCCAAATCAAGAGTTGAGGTCTTTTAAGTAATTAGTTTCCAATTCAAGAGTTTTGGTCAAGTGGTGGAATCAGGGTTTCCTGGTTGAGTAGAAATTGTTCAAGTGCAAGCTGCTGCTGCTTCTTCTTCTTCTTCTTCATTCCTGCAATCTACAAGCAATCATCAAGCAGCCAACAATCATTCACAGCATTCAAGTAAGTAAAAGAAGCCCCCAACCCCAATTCCCTGCCTCCTTTCTCTCCCACAGACCTCTCCCACCCTTCTCCTCTCTTGCATGACCTTAGAATTCCCTCCCCTTTCCATTGTAGGTCGTCCCTGTCCCTTCCCCAACCCCAACTGTGCCCTCATTCCCCCCCTCCCCCCTCTTTCTGCACAAAGCAGACGTCACTCCCACACCCTCACAGGCCCTAGAAACCCCTCCCCTTGCTGTTTTTGACCTTTAGGCAGCCTCCCTACCTTCCTGTGACCCTACTAATACCTTTTGCCACCCTACCCACCCCCTGTGAGCCCCCCTAAACCCTGCCTTCCCCATTCGGTCCCCTGTTTTGGGCAAATTTCTGCAACTTAATCTGAAAACTTCTGTATCTGACCCTACCCTACCCTACAATCCAGAACAGTGAAAGCAAGTTCTGAAATTACAGAAGTACAATAGCAGATCTTCCCCCCACCCTGGCTGAAATTCCTCCAAACCCTAGTTTTGATTTTTAGTTCATGTTCAGACCTGAACTACTGTTACAGCAGGGCTCTTCAGAGCTATAGAATAAGCTAAACACCCTGAATCCGCCCTCTTTTTTGCTGGAATTCCTGGGCACTCTTTGGATTTAGGGAAATTACTAAAATACCCTTAGCCTTTGATCTGGGTTTACATCAGCCTGTTTCAACAGGTGTGGAATTGAATGAACAGAAAGAGGTCAAATACTGAATGGGAATCCTGGTAACCTCTACTGGTGTACTCTTGAGATGTTTAGTGAACAACCAGACCTTTATATGAATTTAATTGTCTTATAATTACCTGGTATATCTTATAGACATGTCTCCTTAAAACCTTTCTACACTAGTCACACAGAGTTAAACTCCAGCATTTCCAAGATAGAGTTCTACACAAGAGCTGAGAGTGGGGAAACAAATGAGCTGCGCACTCACCAGGAGGGAGGATCTTATCCTTAATGTGTTATATCAACGATACCCTATGGAAAGAATCTGTATCATCTAAAGCTCTCTTTTTTTTTTCAATGAATAAAGGATTTCATTACCGAAGGACCCCAGGGCAAAGGGAGAATGTACAAAGAGAGCCCTAGGTCCCAAAGAAAGAACTAGAGCCTGGAACAACTAAAGCTGGGCAAATTTTGGGTGGGGTGGTTTTTTTTTGGGGGGGGGGGGGGGTTGACGCTACAACTGGCTTGCTAGCAATAGAGCTGAGCCAAGACCCTAGGTAACCACAAACAGCCTGTTCCTTGGGGTATTTGGAACTGGTGGGGTGGGGGATTATTTCAAGTATGGTAGAAACATCAAAGCAGATGGCTTTCCAAATCAAGTCAAGAGACTGGAATTTGACATCCATCTCCTAAGGTCTCATCGCACTACTAGTGAGAAATAGTAGACCAACTTCCAACTTACCAACAAAGTCATAGATAGAAGCGCCAAAAAAGGATCTCAGAAGCCAAGATCAATCCTTGTGGAACTCAAAGAAAAATCTAGAGTGAGGCCAGATAGAAGCAGTAGGTTTCCCCCAGATGGAACAGGAGAAGGGGAAAGAAAAGAAGAGATGGTTAATTTTTTTAGGGCCATTCTGACCAAGATTGTAATTGGGGCTATTGGAAGGTGATGGTGGATAAGAAAGGATTGGTTGGGAAGGCAATGGTAAGGGTTTTCCAGACTATGATGGAGTGGCGGGGGATGTGACTCTTGAACTAGACCAAAAAGTATTAGGTGACCGGATGTCTAGGGTTGAGGGTAAGGTTCTAGGCAGAGGAAGTGGAAAAGGAGCCAGAGGGGAGGGGAGCTAGATGGTTCTATCATGAGAAGAGGGGTGAAGAGGTAGGAACGAGTTCAGACCAAACTTGAGTGAGACTCAAGGGGAGGAGTGAGGAGAGGGGAACCCAATTACAGTAAGGACTTTTCTGGAGTTCCTGAGCTTCTGGTATGATCTTGCAATCAGTCGGAATGGATACTTCAACATTAGTTTGATGCAAAGTTCTCTTCCAATTGCAGTAAAAGCAAGTTGAGAAACATGTAGAGATTTGGGCTTCGTTAGAATCTGAGCTTTTCGGTTGATTTGCTGCTATTCAATGTCTATTGGTTCCCAAGTTTCATTTATTTGAGCTTTTTTATTTATTATATTATTATATTTTCCCTTCTAGAGAGAAGACATTAATTATCGATAAGAAAATGAGTCCTCATTGTCATAATGTTATGAAGGCTTCAATCTTCAACTTCAGATTTAGATTTAGTAGCTGTAGGGGTAAAAAGGAAAAGCTTCTGGGTGTAAGAGACATTATTTTATTGTTCTCTCAGAATTGCTACTCATTAATGACGGAATTCCCTTCCATTTGTGTTCAGGTTGCAAGCCAAGAGACCTATGGAACTTTGGGTGCCATTGTGAGGAGCCGAACAGGAAACCGACAAGTTGGTTTCCTCACAAATCGGCATGTTGCAGTGGATTTGGACTACCCAAACCAAAAGATGTTTCATCCTTTGCCTCCAAACCTAGGACCGGGGGTGTATCTGGGAGCAGTGGAGAGGGCAACATCATTCATCACAGATGATCTTTGGTATGGGATTTTTGCCGGTACAAACCCAGGTAATGTGGTTCCAGATTATTGGTCTCCCTATGATTCCTTAATGTATTGTTGACACTTTTTTTTTATAGGAGAATTTTAGATAGCACAGTAATTTGGGAACACGGACTTGATTCAAGATATGTAAGATCTGTATTTTAAGTCCTACCCCAAAAAATAAAAAAAAAAAAAATAAAAATAAAATAATAATCTGTATTTTAAGGTGTAGCTCAATTCAATTGACTAGACAAATATCTTGCTGGTATCATAAAAGAATATATTAAGTGTGACCCTGGTTTTAAGATTTCCTGATGGAGATATTTATGCAGTGTAACTATGCATATTAATAGTGCTGGCCTAGTTAGTTTTCATTTTGTGGATGGCTTTTTGGTTTGGGTGGTTTTCTTTTAGTGAAGGGCTTCTGGTTGCAGCTTATGGCACTGTCTTGTGTCTTTTTTCTCCCTTCTTATTGCTGGCTTGCATCTCTCTTTGATGTTGTTATATTTTTAATCTCATTGTTACCTCATATCAAGGGAATTAATACAGCAATGTTTAGAAAAGGAAAAAAAAGCTATAGTTGCATGTCTTCAGCAACATGACGTCTGGATACATCGTTGGGATCTTAGAATTCAAGATACGAATTGACTAGCGCCATCCTGATGGCTCTAAAAATAGAAAGGATGGTGGTTTTACCCAGTGCATCAGGCAGTCACCACTGCGAGGTCATAATTATGCAGCTTCAACCCCACTTTGTGGATAGACTGTTTCCAGACAACCTGATTGCTCTATATCTTATTTTGGAAACTGTATCCAAAATGCACCATTCCAATTTCCTTTGCCTTTGTCTTGTTAATATCTCCTGAGAATCATTATACTTTGCCTGGTGATTCTGTTGGCCTACCTGATGTTTGGTGGGGGTTAGACTGGTAAGACTCATTGATTGGTGATTGAGATCTTGCTGACTTGTTTACTAGTCATAATATAAGATAATCTATTGATAAATTTTTCTTTGCTTAGCTGATATGAATGGGAGTTATTTAACCTTAAGGTGGCTGTTATTTAAAAGAATCTGGATTGTTTATTGTCTAATCAAAGATACAAATGTTAAGTTCCACCAAAAAAAAAAAAGGAAGAAGAAGAAGAAGACAGGAATGTTAAGCATGTAAGCCAAATATTGCATGTGGGTATTTTCTATTTTGGAATAACATATGGGTTTGATTAGCACAGAGCATAGTTCTTGGTAAAAACAGAGCCCATATAGGTCTTTTTTCTCTTAATGACCCTATCTAATGCAGAATGACTGTTGCCTCATATATATGTATATATATTTGCTTATAATAAATATTATTCGTTCACTGACTGATAATTAATTTCATCTTGAAACCCCCTTCCCACATGCCCATTATTGTCTGGGACACCTGCAGAGACATTTGTGAGAGCTGATGGGGCCTTCATACCTTTTGCGGATGATTTTGATGTCTCCAATGTAACTACATTGGTAAAAGGTGTTGGTGAGATTGGATATGTTCATACCATAGACTTGCAGTCCCCAATCAAAAGTCTGATTGGAAAGCAAGTGGTGAAGGTCGGACGAAGCTCAGGCTTGACTAAAGGGAATGTGATGGCCTATGCCCTTGAATATAATGATGAGAAAGGGATCTGCTTCTTCACTGATTTTCTTGTTGTGGGAGAAAACCAACAGACCTTTGACCTTGAAGGTGATAGCGGAAGTCTTATCCTCCTAACCGGTCAGATTGGTGAAAAACCTCGCCCTGTTGGGATAATATGGGGTGGGACAGCCAATCGGGGACGGTTGAAGCTGAAAGTCGGCCAGCCTCCTGAGAATTGGACCAGTGGGGTTGATCTTGGGCGTCTTCTTGATCTTCTGGAAATTGATATCATCACAACAAATGAAGGGCTCAAAGGTGTGTGCTTCACTAACTAAATCTAGCCTTATTTTTTTCTTTTGAAGAAAAAGAAACTTATTTTAATGTTTTTAGTCATGACTTTTTTCATTCTTAATACAGTTGCTGTTCAAGAACAGAAAAATGCTTCAGCAGGTGTAGATTCTGCAGTTTGTGAGTCATCCCCTACAGAAGGATCACAGCCACAACCACAACCACAACCGGAGGGAGAAACAAGAGGGATCTTTGAGCCCCTGGGTTTTGACCTTCAGCATAGTCCTGTGGACAATGGAGCTTGTGTGGAAGCAAATCAACATCTTGCTCCATCTGAGTTTCATATAGAAAATGTCGAGGTGTTGCCCTATGTAGAAGAACATCAATTCATTCAAAAGATTGGGCATTCGTCAATACATCAGGATGACCAGCAGGACTGTCGAGAAGGAAAGAATCTCTCTGCATTGAGGAATGGTGCCGACGATGATCTCTTTTCCCTGCAATTGGGAGATCGAGAGCCCAAAAGAAGGCGCTCTGAGTGTAAAATTGATCTTGAAGAACCAAAATGAATTCTCGAATGGCCTCATCTGATTTGCTGCCTTCCTCGAAAGGGTGGATTACAAAAAGGGTTCAGGCATGCTGGTTTGGTCATCAAGATAACAAATGCTAACTGATTTTCTCCAGACAGGAGTAGGTTCTTTGTTACCAATTTTATGTGGAAGTTGCAATGAGGCTGTCAGCTTTTAAGGGCTATAGTCTCTCCTCCCAGATCATTTTGCCTTCCAGTACCTAGCATGTTTCTAGGAAAGATTATAGCTGTAGGTACATATATTAGCTATGTAGCATGTTAGTAATGTTTACAGTGTATCTTTTAAAGATGAATTCTATTGTATGGATTACTAGGGAATACTAGCAGCTGGATTGTCTTAGCCTTAAATTGACTTGACTATTCAGCTTTCATCCTTTGTCCATCCCTGAGTTGACACAACTTGGGTTTCTGAATGATTTACCATGATCAGTTGATCACCATCTAAAGCACTCCAGCAGTGACAGGTTGTCTTCTGTTCTCAGGATTTTCCCTTTTCATGGCTAAGATGGTTTCTCATTTCAATCCATTTGCCTAACCCAGGAATTCTCCTGGAAAAATTCGTAGTTTCCTTGTTAATGGCGTCTGACTCTCTATCTACTCAGTCGGATTCAACCCCAAGGTTTAAAGTATTGGTATCAAGTGTTATATTGGTCAGGTGATTTTAAGTGACGTTTTGTCTTGTTTCGAGTATCATATGGTGCTAGCCAATGCATTCTAGTGCAATCTGTCTGCTAATAGCATTAGGCATGGAAATGAATTGAAGGCACAAAATTTCTTGGGCACCTTGGGTTTTGTTTTTTTCCCGTTGTGATTTAAAGGCCCAAAAGCGATCATCCAAGATGCCAAACCTGTACTGGTATGATTTTGCTTGAGTTTTGTACATTTAGACCAAGAGATGAACGGGTGGTTGAGATTTGAATCTCGATCAAGTTTTTACAATCCAATGATCATTAGACTGTCCTGCACATTTATGCCTCCTGATTTAACTTTGGTAGCCTCAAAATGATTTGAGTTGGGATCTTCTGTTCATTAGAGTAGAGAATTGTGCTGTTTTTCATGAACACTCAGAGTTGGGTTTTCTCTCTGAATCTGTGGTGGAAAGAGTGATAAATTTACAGCCCTTTACTTGATGGATAGAGGACCTGGACTCCTTAGACTTTTGGTGCTGAGAAAATAGGACAGAATTTTAAACAATCTTTGAACTTTTTTTTTTTTTTTTTTTTGCTGTTGCAACCCCGGTTCCAGACTCGCACACCTGGCTGTGGTGGGTGAGTCTCTTAATGGGGATTTTTTGCATCCACAATGTTTCGATACCGGAACCTTGCTTAAGTGGACCAATCTTTGAACTTTCTATCCATGAATGTTTTATGTATTTATTAAATGTTAAGAAGTGGAGGTACTGAGATTGTTTGCGTGTTTCATTCTATTACTCACCCTCTTAAAGAAGTAGAAGACTTCTTGGTTAACAGTTATGTGAAGAATTATTATTTTCATTAGATTGTTATTTCTTAATGGTTCAATTTTGGGGGTTGCAAGTATAGCTTTGATGGCTCAAATCTATAACTGACTGTTCTGAGTTAAGAGTAAGTTTTGGGGCTCAAAGTTCAAGCATTGAGGAGCAATTTAAAGACTAGGCCAGGGTCGCCCTGGTTACTATCCGGGTTGAGAGTTTAACAAAGTTGAACCCACCTGACCCTATCAGACCCTAACACTTCATAGGTACTTTTGGAAATAGTAGGTCAACGAAACGGAAATATATTATTTTATTATTTTATCATAAGGTCAAGGTCAAGTGTCTAACTTGGGCCGGTATACGTAGGCCCTATATGGTGAATACTAGGACGGGCTAAGATATTTAGAGTTTTCAAAAGTTTGATCCAACCCGGCCTTATTGCAACCATAGTTTGACTTGATTTCCTTTGGGAAGTTACGAGGAGAAATCTATACGTCATCCCTTTTCCAGGAATTGGAATGATGTAAAACTGCTAAGGAAGAATGGATTAGTGATAAGAAGCAAAGAATAATTAAAATAGGACTGTCGATGTGCTTCTAGCATAGTGGTGGTAGTGAAGGTCTTGGGTTTGAACCTTCGTCTCTCTTCACTTATTACAATCCCCCTTTCCGGGGCACATCTCCTAGGATTATCTACGATAGTGATACCATATATATAAGACAACAATATTATTTACAAAAGAAAACAAGAGATAAGACACAAGAGTGCTAGCATGCCCCACTCAAAGGCTTTAGTCCATGACGTTGGACCCGCTACTCGTGAGAATGAAAAATTGATGACCTCATACTGCACAATGGGTAGAGATTGTACTTCTAGACTGATGATGGGGAGGATCCTCATCACATGTGATGTAGAGTTATCTCTTCTCTCCTGAAGTATTTCTCTACTTCTCTACTGGAAGAAAATTGTTACATTGGTCTTAAGTGCAAGGTTTAAAGCATTGATATTAAGTATTATATTAATCTCGTATTGTATCATATTGGCCAATACATATCAGTGCAATCCAATTAATACCTTTAAATAAATAAATAAGAGAGAGAGAGAGAGAGAGAGAGAGAGAGAGAGAGAGAGAGAGGGGGGGGAGAGAGAGAGGGAAAATAATAAATATTAATATCAATTTATTAAATTTAAATAAATAAATAAGAGAAAGAGAGAGAGAGAGGTACCATATATTTTGTATCAATTGTATCCAATATGGACACATATTGACTAGTATGGTATCATATCATGGAATTCTTTAAACCTTAGTTTAAGAAAGCATAAATTTACTTTTATTCAATTGCATGAGGATGTAAAATCATCAAAGTCATCAGAAAATAAAAGCTTCAACCACAAAAGTAAACATATCCAAAATGAGAATTCACAAATTCTTCCTTTTCAGTAGCATCACCAACTGAGCACAGTCCATCCCAATCCCAGCAGGCTTCAGATCTTTCTCCTTAACAAAACTAAAAAGCTTGGACAATGCCTGCCATGCTAGATTTCCTTCAATTGCTGAAGGGGTGCTGTGACTTGAATTTACTCCTACAAAATTTCTCCACATTAACAGATGCTAGAATTGAATAGCTGAAGCAGGTCATCTTCTTGACACGACCCACGCCATTTTTATATTTTTTTGGGTCTAATCAAGCCATGGAGGACTTCATATGGTTGCTCCAGAAAACTGAAACCTAGCTAATTCATAGTTGACCTTTCACAGCCTTATATACGAATTAATTATTTACTTGTTAATAATTCATTCTTGATGTGATTATTAGATTAAATTATCTCATTAATCCGTGGCTATTAGAGCTCCAAAGTGATTGGCTGAGTCACAACTTTCTTGTCTTCCCACGTGTACCCAGTGGAATTAGGTAAAACCTCACCATCATTTTATCAACGATTATGTCTTAGTATCCAATGTCCATTTCTTAGGTAAATCTAGCACTTTGAAGTTTCAAAAACACTGGAGATTGAAACAAATCATCTACAAGAATTCTTTTAGAAACTGATTAGAAAATAAACATACTTGTTTTCAACCTTTTGTCTATCAGTTCTCTTTACCTAAAGCTCTAGCCAAAAAATACATGGCAAGGGGAGAAGCTAGCTAGTTTTAAGACTTCATGTAAACTTCCTTGAAAATTCATCCAAAAAGTTAGTTATACACATCCATAATATAAGATCAGTATCTTCTGAATAAGCAGAATCCAAGAACAAGTTTTTCTATGCAGTCTTGTTCCAGTAATTTTTGTTGAGAGACTGTTTTGGTGCTTGTCAGCAGGGAAAAATAATAAAACTCAAATAATTCAATGTGTCATTTATAGTTTGGCTAATGAATATAGGTAGCTAATTTTTACTTTATGAATTAGACCAAGTATAAGTGGTTGGGTTAGTTGAACAAGAACTGCTGCTTTCCTAAATTTTGAAAAGTTTGGGAAGTTTCAACCAAAATAAGGTCCCGTTTTAATAGACAGGACATTAAACAAAGCTTCTGTTAGCAAAGTGAGGCAAAGTAAACAGGAAAAAATAAGGGGGAAGTTGCAAGGTTGGTGGAGCAAAAAAGTTTGTCTATTTGAGAGTCTTGGGCAGGTTGGCACAGTTCAAACAGTAGAGGTGATTCATGACTTTGGTCGTTCTAAACATTGATTTGTTTTTCTGGGGAAAAACCTTCTGTCAAAAAAAGTTTTAAGAGAATTTTTTTTTTATTCAGAATCAGTCATGAATCAATTTCCAATGATGAAGAATCAGTTCAAGTGAATCAATTCATTTCATTAGTAGGTTTTCTGAATTTATGCACTAGTACTGTAAACACACTCTAGAAGGTTATGCATTTTGTGGCTTTGCTCCTGGTTATATCTGGCATTTGGTTAAGCTAAATTTTGCATCAAATTAGCAACAACAATATGGGAATCAAACAAAATTTTTTTTTTTTTTTTTCTTTCTTTCTTTGGGGCTGCATTTGGGGCTTTTCAGTTTGGACTGCATTAGTGCTAAATAACAATAAAATCATGCATTGATGTCATGGTGATTCTTACAGAATAACATGAAATCAGAAGTCAGCAGAACCTAAAGTAGTCAAACAATTAAATAAGCTTGCAACTCCAACAAAATGTGGAGGCCATGGAAAGAGCTTAAGGTTTCATCACTCTCTTTGGCATGCTAAGGTTTCAGAAAGTTAAACTGAAAAGGGAAGAGCGGTCATATTTTATTCTTGAGAGAAGGCAACAGTTTTCAACTGCTCTCCCTCTACAGATGTTTTGCAGCTTGGTCCAAATATTTCATCTTTTTCCTGCATAAATTCCCTGAAAACATATTTTTCAATCAATTATATACTAATTTTATAAGAAGCGAATCAAACAGTTTGCAAAAGCAATCTTACACCAAAGAAAAGATGGGAATAGAACCAGCAGAAATGAATAGAGAGAGAGAGAGAGAGAGAGAGAGAGATGTAAAATTTAAAGTTACTGAACATGATGATAACCCACAAAAGAGAAAAGAAGATAAAGTGATGAACACAATGGTTATGGGATGATGAGATATAAGTACCTCTTTTGTTGTGATCATGAAGGCTTGGGGAGAGAGAACCAATCAATTCAAAATCCAGAATCCTCCATTAGTAGAAAATTAAGGATCATTTGTTGGTGAGTGAGTGATTGAAGCTGCAGGATGACCTGATTGAGCTAAATCTAAGAAGCTCAATGGAATATCTATATTCAAGTACAGTAACTGACATATGCTTGGGTAATCTCACTTCTTCCATCTGAGCAATCCTAAGAACATGTATATGAAGATGAAGAAATAAAGATCATAACCTAGATAAACATGCCAGGTTTTTTGAGTCTTTCAGACTCTTGATGTCCATTGAAAGACAGATAGCTACAATACAAATTAAAGCCATGGAAGAGCTCATCTTCTACAGAAAAAGCCAATATTAATTTCTACCCAGTGAATACATTCTATGGATATAGCTATTGATCTCTTTGTCTACCCATCTAGAACCTGGACCACACATGACAGTTGAGATATCTATGGATTCATAAGAACACTAACATCTACCCAAAAACATCAATAATATGAAATAGGGCAGAAGCGTATCAACAAGAAACTAGTCTAGATTTGAATCTGCTCAAGATAAGAGACTGATGAGTAACTAGAAAAACCTAACCATCATCCAACCAGATCATGCTGGCAGCTTCAATCTCTCAAACCAACACACCAGAAGAAGAGGCGCCAACCGAACCCAGTATTCTCAGTGAGTTAGAAATCTCTTGAAGATCCCTTTTTCATGTACAGCAAATAAGATGAGCCTGCAGCACGAGGCATGCATGATGTTGCAATGAAACCCAGGTGACTCTCTTCCTGATCTATATAAATGCACCTCCAAACATAATTTTTTCCATTAATTGCTGGTTTTGATCTCTCTTACAGCTATTGAAAGTGACATCTCTCTCTCTCTCCCTGTATGTGCTGGACGTGGATTTTTCTTATTGCATTGATGTTTCTCAGTGTTTTCTGTATCGGAGATGTATGTATCAGACAAGTTGGTGTAATTGGTTAGGGCATCCTTTTGTCTTTACTTCTGGGTGGTTCTAATGTCTTGGGTGTCACGGTTGACAAACAATGACATATAGACAAGGCCCAACATAGGAAGGACCACACCTTTTTCTTACTTGATTATGAATATAGATCACATGGTTGGCTTTGTAATCTAGCTCAAATGGTTGAAAACTTATTTGATTAAGGTATTTGTGGTGTTGGGAGTATGATTAAAGTCATTTAAATTAGGGTTTCACTTTGTACATTGGTTGGCCCATTTGTGTTGAATTGTTTGGTTATGCTCCTTTCCCTTTACAGATTGACTATATAGATGCCTGTGTTATGTTGGCAATGCACTTAGATTGGTTGGCCATTAATGGGGGTGGGGTCATTTGTTCAATTTCAATATGAAATGCTAATGACATATATTTTCTTCAATATCATTCTTTTTTTCATATTAAAATACAGAAAGAAGGATGAAACTAGAAATGATATAATAGAATGAATGATCATATTAGAGCTAGTCTGGGAGTGGTTTGGATGAGTAAAAGTCATTTGAGATAGTACGACCACATTCAACAAAAACCTGTAAATGCCCATATACGGATAACCTGTAGATGCCCCTATACGAAAACCTATGAATTAAATCATAAGAAAAAGTGATTTAATTCACATTAAAGGAATTAGAAGATCTACGGGCAAATCTAAAATAACCATATGAGGAGTGGCGAGAAAGGATATGCAAAATTTACGATTGTATCTACTATGACCACAAATAGAGTTGACTAGAAGGTCAAGCATTCATGTAACCGACCCAATTTGGTCAGAAAAAGGGTGGTGGTTGTTCTTGTTATTGTTGTATAAAAGGACAAACCCAATGTCAAAGGCTTCCATATAAGTTGAGTCGGGTAGTTATCTTACTTAGCCTAGCAATTTTCACTGAGAATTCTTTGACCTCAGGCTTCAATCATAGCATATCAACCACTGCACCAAGGGCAACCCCCTAATTCTATATTTTAAAATATAAACTTGAATATTAGCTTCTACAGGAAGTCAAATGAATGAACCAAGGAGATCGCAAGCTTTTACTAGGGTTTTTTAGTTGGTGTTTGTTTTACATATATGTGCTTCTAATTTATGTTTATCACACTATATTGGATAATAGGATGGTGATTAAGGGGTTTTCCATGGGATTTTGATAAGTAGATTTGATGTGATTAGGCCCACGGAGACAAGCTTGTTAATCCATCTTGTGGCACTGTCTCTGTGTCTCCTAAAACTGATTGAGACATAAAGCAAAATTAAGCCACTCTTGATTACTCTCTAGATGGTGATTAAGTAGGTATACCTCCATTAAGCATGTGATTAGATCAGATTCATGAATGAGATTAACATTAGGGAGAAGATAATCATGGCGACAATGTCGTTGCTTAACACAATTGCTGGTTTGAATTGAGAAATACATTGAACTGGCTTCACTTATGCTCAATCTTCTTTTCTAAAGCAAACTGCTACCTGAAGGTAGGCACAATGCCCTGAAAAGGCATCAAAATGCTGGAAACATTAGGCAAAGAATGTAACTCTAAAGTGAAGTGGTGTTTTCTCTTTTGAAAACTGGCTTTTAGAAGCCCAGAAGCTACACTTCTATTAACCTTTCTACATGCAATGCATGTATGGTTTGCACTAAGGTTACTTGCTGATACACAGTTCTTATTTGGTGTCTTTGCCAAGACAGAGAGATTGATAGAAACTGACCAGGTTAAGCATGGTTTACTAGAAATGTAGAACTCAAATTAGAGACCATTTCACTTCTGGAAAAAATCCTCTTGTGTGCACATCTCTTGCTGTGCACAACAGTGCACTTATATGCCAAATAGAAGGTGTGATTAAAGACTTGATTTTGAATTGAAAAAAAATCTCAATAGGTTTTAATTTTCTTGTTTTCTCAGTCACTTATTTAACATATAAGTGCACTGTTGTGCACAGAAAGAGCAGAAAGATATTTTCCCTTCATTTCCTGGTTGCTTAAGCCTATATCTATATTCAGGGTTGCTTCAGCCCATATATATTTTGCTTTTTTGTGTGGGCTTTGTAATCCTAAATTGTTTTCACTCCAAGAACTCCAATTCTACCAGACAGCCTTTCTCATACTCTCTAAATCAACCAGGAAAAGCATGGGATTCTATGATACACATTGAACGTTTGCCCTTCCTGGCTTGGTCTACAAGAGGTGAGGACCTACCAGGTCGATTGTACACCAGACATAGGGGCTCTTCCCGACAGGCGGGGCCGTTTGCGCCGGCGGCGCCGCGCTTGTGCCCGTTTTTGGAGGACATTTTTCCCGAACAGGACATTCACATATGAACGGGTCCCCTTCCTGGTCTTGGTTTCTATTCAAGAAGGTGAAGGACTTCTATTTACCATGGTCATTTGTAATTTGTACTACCAGATTTCATTAGGTAGAGACATTTTAAACTTCCCGAACAGGAGATTCTATGATGATCAGGGTCCCATTTTTTGGCGAGAATAGGGTTTCGCAGGCTGGCGAAACCAGCTATACCCTAAATGTCACTGAAATTTCGATGACATTTGCTGGGATTTTAGCCTAAGTTTTTTTTTTTTTTTTTTTTTTTTTAACAATAATTATATTATAAGAAGATACAAATATTACCTTATAATTTAATTTCTAATTATAAATTTTTTTTCCAATTAATAATTTTAATCAATATTTTCTTTATATTTATGTGTTTATGTCAATCATAATTATCTGTCAACCTAGATCCGTTCTAATTATGCTTTCCAAATATTCAATCAACATTATCTTATTTTCTCGTCGTTTCGGGGGATCAACCTTTGTGTCACCTCCAAAGATTGTTGAGCGTCCGGATACTTTGAGAAAGATTCTTAATGCTGATACCCTCATTGAACAAGTTAGGGGTTATGTAGTAACATTTCTATTTTGCTTCCTTTTTATAGAAAAAGAATAGTTGTTCAAGTTTCTACGCATTTTCATCACTTCACCTGGACCTCGACCCAGTGAGAGTCCTCCAATGCAAAACGCTCGTCGAAATCCCTACTCTTTCGCCCTAACGATGTTGCAATTTTCTTTAATGCCTTTGGTGCCTTCTGTTGGGGCATGCATCACCTCAAATTTTCACCCTGCAACATGTCGAGCGTAACTCACCGCTTCTAGCATTTGACACCTTGACTCAACCACACTCTGGAAGGTCCAAAATTGCCATTCCGTAACTTTTGGCTGCTTGATTTTCGAGCCTTTAGAACTCTATCGTGACCAGAAGGGCATGATGTATGATACCCAATTCTCAAAATAGATCCTAGATCTTGAACACAATGTGCAAACAGGACTACAAAGAATTAAATTCCAGAATGTTCAGACCAATGCTTCAGGCATTACACACAGGACCTGATAGAAAGCTCCATGAGGGCTCATCACCTGGTTCAAGTCATTTGGTGCCCCCAGTCCATGGAACCAGCTACTGAGATTACAGTTACCAATTGCAGCTTCCCTTTGAGAAGCTCAAGCCCCAAAATTCCTTCAGGATGTACTGAAGTTACTGTTCAATAAGTTAATGATGCTTCACGGATAGAGATGCAGGATGATCAGGTATCGCAGCATAAAACACGAATTCAGGTACTTCAAAATAAATCACATTTAAGACTATCAAATCTCTCTCACCATCCATGGACTCGAACAAAAATAAAGACCTCTTACACCACCCCCAACACACAAAAAAAGACAAAAATAAGGACTGGCAGAAGTACTCTACAAAGACCAAGATGGGGTAGGGCACCAAAAATAGCTAGATCCTCGTCTTTGGATATCAAACTACCTCTCACTACACAGCTCTCAGAGAAGAAAAAATAGTCACAGGAACACTTAGAAGATGCGACTTGGCTTCCCCATGCTACTCTTCAAGTACAAGCACCTCACCTGGATTTTATCAATAAAGAAAAAACCACCAAATTAATGATCAGTAAAACAAGTAGATAAGGTGATTAACAGAGTTTCAGCAATGCTATAGAAAAAGGGTAAACAGAAGGAAACTCACTATTAAATTTTAATTTCTCACAAAAACAAATTCAACATTGGATCAGGCATTTCGTGTGGGACATCATGGGACCTCGTGTCATTTAATATTTTTTGGTCATCATCAAACAAATCACAAGGACTGGGGGCCCACAAGCCCAGGGGATGAGAATACAGGGGGAAGGGGGGGTGGGGGTTGTGGAGGGATGGAAGTTTGAACCCAGCACCTCCTTGGATTTCCTCCCTCTACACACATCGGTGCCACCATTGTGCCAGAAACACATCCACATTTAAAACAGTACTAGATAACTATTGGAAATCAAGAGGAAGACTTGTGTGTGGTGTCATATAGTTTAGACAACACATGGCATATTGTCACCATTCCTTTCGATATCCAATGGCTTGAATGGCGAGTATTCTACCCAGTCACTTCAGCTGTAATGTCTGCCAACTGTGCTCCAGTAGGCTACATTTTCCCCAAATATGTCTTACAGTGTCATCACCAATGTAGTGGCAATTAATGGACAATCTGGTCATTCCAACCCTAAGTAGGACTTCGCTTCTACAGGTATCCGTGGCCAGACCTTTGCTCCTTTGGGCAAACTAAAGGGCCACAAACAGAGTCATCAGATGATATTGTAATCATGAGGAAAGGTGAATAGCCACAATAGAAGCACTACTTATAGGAAACAAATCATTAAAAAGGTGAATTCTTGACAAAGCACATCAAAAGTAACATTGACTACCATCCTTTTTATCTCGACTAATGGATTACCAACAAATGGAAGCTTGAAAAACAGAAGAAAATGAGAACCACGGAACCAAAAAAGAATAAATCCCATACATGCACTGTAGAAACCTGTACCAGTTCTATTAGTTTTAAGCAGAGAGGTGTAAAATGCATTAACTCACATTTTGCCAGTTCTTTTTCAACAGAGATACAAGGAAGTTGACACTGAGTTGCACATTTTGGAAAATCTGTTTCTCTTCCATCCCACAGTTACCTACAGCAACTCCCATGCATAGAACCTTCTTCAGTTGGAACTTCACCATTGCCTTGGTTTCATTAACCTTGGATTCTAAGCTTTCCTGATGAGTTACCAGCGTTGGGAATTTTCCTGCATTTCCACATGACATGGTACAAGTCATCACAACACACACAGTAAGATAGCTGGGTATCATAATCATTTTAGCCAAAATCAACCCAATCAGATGATAGTAATAGGCCCATAAGAAATGCTAAACATAAACCTAAAACAATCCAAAGTAATCAAAATGAATTGATACACATCAGACTGCACAAAAGGAGAAAATCTAGCAGTCCACTATTCAGCGCTTCTCAATGTGACACTGCTAAGCACATCCCATGTTACAGGGATTACACCCCCCTTAATTTGTATTGCTCCAGAGTTCATGCCCTCGAACATCATACACTGCTATTCTATTTTGAAACCCAAAAAATTAACTATTGCTAACAGATGTTGATGATCAAGGTGGTGATGGCAATGATATCCCACAAGAAGAATGACATTAACACCTAGATATTTGTAACCAAGAGAAACTTGCCTGCCTTGTTGAGACCAGGACCCAGAAGACGAGGGATTTGCTTTATGACAGCTTCAGAAGCTAGAAAAGCATGATATCTCTTAGCAAGCTTTTTTACCAATTTCTTGTTTTTGTTGAGCTTTTTCAGCCCTTCAACATCCATGTAGTCCAATCCTATCTTCTCTGCCTGCAGAATAATAATAATAATAAGGAAACATCAATAAAAGCCCAAAGAATATATGTGAGCAAATCCCCTAAGTCAAAAATCCAATGACATTGACCTATACTAAAAAACTTGTTCTGAATATAATAATAATAGTTTGGAAATCCATCAAAATTTTGGCAACATTTCAAATATTTCTAAACCTTCCAAGTTATTGAGACGAGAAATTACGCATAATATGAGATAAGTGTTTTGACCAAAATATTGTCTTAGTCACAGTGAAATGACACCAACCAATTTTCCTCATTTCACAAGTTTTGGTCAAGACATTGACCAGAACCAACTGTTTTGGTGGCTCCAACCTGGAGAAGAGACTTGGATTTTTGTCACCACTCCACACTAACACTGCTGGGAGTTGTTATATCACTCCAGATAGATCAGTTGCTTCTACTGGGGAAGAGAACACATTCAACCATACAAGGTAAATGACTTGTACAAAAAAATTACTTCCAAAAAACAACAAGATTAATTTTCTACCCAGAAAAAACATATTAACTGGATGGGAATCCCAAGTGGAGGCATATACTTAGATTTGGCAGGGTTGACAGCTTTCATGGACTATTTTGAATCAATAAAGATTGCCGCCTTATGCAGGGAGTTATAGGTTTTTTCTTTTAATTATTTTCTAAACAAAGAATAGGAGTCCTATTTTAACTGAATTTTGTTTCAAGATATTTCTAGAAGAACCTATTCAGTTGGAACTATAGACAAAAGACTTAGCTGATAACAGCCAAATCAAAGTTTGAGAAAAAACAAATGACCTTTGTGAAAGCCACTAATGGCTGTGAGAGAACCATAATGAGAACCTATAGTGAGTGATTCTTCCTTATGCCTATAGCATAGTCAATTGTTCACTGGTTGTGTTTCAGACACTAAGTCCTTTCAAGCAAATGAGCCTCTTAAATAACAGTAACATAAAGAGGTTGCATGTTGAATCAGATAATTACTAATAGTCCTACACCAGTAAAAAAAAAGATCTACAGAAGTTGTAAGCATGAAAGCAAGAGCACTTCAGTTATCAGCAAGATGTAATATGGTTCTTAGAAAAAGGCAAATTAATTTGATCACATATGCAATAATCTAACCAACTTGGTTCCCAGATCAAGATTAGGCCAGGAGATAACTAGTAACAAGAAAAAGTACTCTAACTAGCAAAGTAGGTAAAAAAGGAAGAAAGACAATAAATATTCTGATAATATATGTTTTAACCACCTTTTCTTGAACCAGTGGGTAACAAGGCTGACAAAGTGAATAGAACAGTTACCTCCTCAACATGCTGAGCATCACCAAGCATGCAGACTTTCATCTTGGGACGTGGAATATGAGGCAGCTTAACAGAACCACTGAAACGTTTGTCCTTCTGAGGATCATAGTTCTTCAACCCAATTTGGAGCTCGATCGTCTCAGTAAACTTGCGTTTCTTTTCCCTGACATCATTCATAATCTGCGAGATGGCTTCTCTCAACACATCACTCTGAAGCTTACTGCAGATAGAAAAAAAAAATGCAACGGAGTTAAAAATCCATACATTTGGATTTTCCTACTGGATCTGTAGCCCCAGATATTTGTAGTTCATCCAGCACAGTAAACAAATTTCAGTGAGACAGGCTCAATAAGTACTTTACATGATCTCAGTGTACATCTAGATTGGAAATTACAAACCCACCCCCCAACCTAAAAATTAAAAAGAGGGAGAAAAAAAAGAGCCTGAAGAACCGTTCATGGCATAACAAATACCAACACATGTCCCAGAAAAGCAGGTTGGAACCTGGCAGCGGAGCAAACGCACCCAAAAGTTTTAATTACATTAACCAAATTAAATGAAAAAACGAAAATTTGGCACTTGATAACATCGAAGGATCAAACTTTCAGTTGATCTGACTGACTATATTTATATTACACCCATGTACAAACTCTAACTGAATTAACTTTACATCGTACAAACTAAAGTATGTTGAAAGTCGTGGTAGGTGATACAAAATTATGAAGCAGAAATTCTGCTTCAGTAAACTGAACTAAACTAGAAGCAATCAAAAGCTCTGCTTTATGCATCTCCCCACACCTTACACAACCCCCCACATTGCCAAAGGGCCATAAAATCAAAGGGGTGTTGATAGATGGCAACTGGTATAGTGGTATAGAATTTTAATATCCAGTCACAAGTTTTAAAGGGAGAAGAAAGCAGCCGAACAGAACAATGAGAAGTGAAGGCTACCACATCAATAACAATCACAATTGAATAACGAAAATTAAATTTGATGCACCTAAAGATCACATATCAACCATCTAAACAAACAAAATCCATGTCTGTAAAATGAATTTGATGCACCTAAAGATCACATATCAACCATCTAATCAAACAAACAAAACCCACGTCTGTAATTCGATAAACGTTAATAGTTGACCGAATATCTAACAAACAAATTAATAATTAATAAACCTACAAACATAAGAATTTGAAACTAGAATTACCTCATCTTTTCTGCTTCCTCTGGCTGAACCCTGTTCTCCGAGAAAAATAAATATAGGATTAGTTACACCAGTAGACCAAATTTTTTTTAATTTTTTTTTTTGGGTAATAACCAGTAGACCCAATTTGAAATGTTCGAATAAACAGACATAGATAAAAACGAAGAGTACAAAAAAAAAAATAAAAAACCTCTTAGTTGTAATCCAAATTCCAAAAGCAGAAAAAAGAAAAAATTCATTAAAAAATTATTCATGAAAAAAGATTTTGACCTTCTGAAGCAGGAAGAACAGTCGTTACAAAACCTTATACTCAGGAATAAGTATAAATCTCAGACCTTTCAAATATATTTTTTTATCAACCAAACATATAAAAGGGAGAAAGAAAACACACAAACACCAACAACACAGGAATAGATCTTTACTTGGTGGTTTGCAGTAGGGAATAGTAAGTAAACGAAACCTCTCACCCGCAGAAGACGAGAAGAAACCCTAAAGTGAAGATGAGAAAAGAAGAGCGGAGCAATTCACACAGGAGCTTATAAACCCTACCACGTGGTAGCCTGGTGGGGTAACAATTTCTCTAGAAATGTGGTTATCAAATGGGTTGGTTTTGACCCGAAAATATAATTCAACTTTTTATCCATCTTCTTTCCGTCCTCAAACTTCAATCCTCTTCCTGTGGAAGTTACTAGTTTACCCTTATTCCTTCTCCGGTAACCATACTGTCTTCTGGTGTATGAATCCCTGGGGGAAAGATCCGGGAAGGATTTCCTATTTGTGTGGATGACACCAGATTTATATCTGTTTGGATTTATGAATGAAAATTTATAGATTTATTGAAATCTAGAGATTCATTTTTTTACACTAAAAACGTGAATATGTAGATTTATGGGTATTTGGTGAAATTCAGAGATTTCATCCTTATTATAAAAACACTAAACACATTTTGTATTCACAAAAATTACATGAATCCACATATTTTATTCCACGTGTTTAGTTAACCAAACAGTTAATTTTATAAATTATGACTCCATAGAATAGATTTGAAATTTTTAAATATTTGAAATTTACGATGCATGTAACTGAACTGCTTCTTAGGTCCCCAATCCCCAAAATAGAACAACGATTCATTCAAAGTGGTTTTCAAGAAATTGTGGGCTGTGGCCCGACTTTTCACACATGGAAGATTCTTGTCACCAAAGGCCCATATTTCAGCCCACTATACTGGTCCTTTGAGCAATACCCAGTTAGTGCCCATATTGGCCCACGATGACGACTTCAACTATTTTATTTATTTATTTATTTAATTAGTAATAAAGGAAAAAAATGGAGTAATTCATAGATTGTATGTTTTAGTGAGGCCTAAACTCTAGGTTGTACGTTTTTGTGAGGCCTAAACTTTAGATTGCACGCTTTAGTGCCATAAATTACAGATTGCTTACTCTCAAAATTACAAACTTGCACTGACCATTTTACCCTCACTTCATATCGGAACATGTATTTACTCAAATATCCTCTTAATGTTAAATTATGTAAATATCCCCAACACCTCATTTTAAATTTACAGCTTCAATAACTCAAATACCCTTTTAAGATAAATTACCGAAATACCTCCCACACCTATGCTCTACTGATCTTATTTGTGAGGAAGACTGTATCTCACATCTCTTTTAAGTAATACATTTTTGAGTAAATTACCTTCTGCAGTCTTGCTTGCCTTGACAAATTGATTATCTAGCTAATGAGAGGAGTAACTACTATCTAGTTGCTCTTAGTTATAATGCTTTATTGGCAATCTAATTGAGACGAAGAACAAGCCCCACCTCTCTCCATCTACTTAAACAAACAAGAGACAAAGCATAATCTTCAACAGAGAACTTAACTAGTACTTAAACAAGCAAGATACACGTTAAGCAGAATCTGGGCATGTATTTCTCTAGTCAGCCACGCATCCCCACACCAAAGCGAGTGTTGGGAAAGATGAGAACCAGGCCACTACATGCAATGCTCACAATCAAAGGCAAACTCTTCATGATTTCAGCAACTACATCTTCATGCGCAGGCATCAAACAATCCCTAACTCGCTTATCAGACATTGCAAACACTGCAAATACAATAACAGACATGAATGCGTGCACCACATCTGTGATCCTGAGCTTATACTTGTCTTCTTCATTAATATACCTGTCCTTTGAACGATTAGAAGTGAATAACATCAATCCTTTCTTAGTCACAATTCCATGGTATACCTTCTTACCATCATGAAAGCTATCTACCAATTGAAAGAAGAAGCAGGATAAAACACAGAAGGTCAGGAGATTGATCATCATAACAAAATTCACTTTACTACACTTGCCATTTTCGGATATCGGCGTGATAAGCATGTTGAAGATCATGAGAGTACCAGTGGGTAGGAAATTAACAAGCACAGATGCCTTTGATGGTGCTTGCTTCAAGAATTCACTTGCCTTTGTTCCTTTCTCCGGATCTTCGACATGGTTCGCGACAATGCTTCGACCGGTGTGACGAAATTCACTATTGTAAAGCCTGTCAGCCAATGCATAGAAATCCATTGGTGGATTACTCTTGGCGATCATCATTGAATTGAATGCTTCATACTCAGGGCGATCAGGTAATCCATCAAGGGTGTACTGAATGAGCTCCTCATCTTTAACATGGCTACCCAGCATATCAAGTCTATTTGCCAGAACTTTCACCCTATGAACATATTCCTCAACTGTGGAATCACCCATTTTAACGTTCTGAATTTGTTTTTTCAGATCTTGGATATGAACCGGTTTTTGTGACATGAACATACGATGTAAAGCCTCCCATAGCTCTTTTGATGTCTTCTGACCTAATACTATTTCCACCATTGGTGCTGAAATAGTTGTTAAAAGCCAGCTGAGGAGAAGCTGGTCCGTGCGATACCATTGATCAAACTCAGCCTCATTCTGATATTTCAGTGGAGGAGATGAATCCTCAACAAACTTCAGAAGGTCCTGTGATTTCAACAGTGGTTGTATTTGAAAGAGCCAGCTTAGATAATTACTTTTGTCCAATTTATGTGTCATCAAACTGGTCATCAAATGAAAATCTGGCATATTCTTTGGCAATGGTGAAGACATGTCAGAATCTGCAATGAAGGTTTTAATCATATTTTACTTAAACAAGTGATATCAGCAGCAACATATGAACATATGAACATATGAAAAAAAAGATAAAAATAAGTACCATCATATAACAAAGAGAAAGACACAACTAACCTGAAGCTTTAGCTACTGAGGAGAAAATAAACCACAGAACTGAATTTCTGAACCTTCTGCGGTCTCGCTTGCCTCCTCAAACAATTTGGACCACATTTATATAGAATTTTTATCATATCAAGTGGACACTTCTAGAAGCCAGTCAAGATTATTTGGGTGTGGGTTTCAAGATTATTTTCTAAATATGTTTACGGGGAAGGGTAAGGTATTTTGTCAACAAAGCTGTAAAAAAAAAAGACAATGTTAGAAAAGTAACATCAAAGTATGGGTTGCGATATTCTTCTACCGGATGGGGAGGATTTTACTCCTATTACATCTTTTCTATCAAATGTTTTTTCCTGTTGTTTACTTTATCCATGCTCAGAAGTAAGTTTTTTCCTTTAGTGTGTTGTGAATGATTGTGTGGAAAGTATAATTTGTTACCCATCGGATTAGGGAATCCAAACTTTCAACGGCGAGATTTACGTTGTTTTTCTGAATGCTATATTCATGAAGAAAAAGCGTGACAAAATATAACCTAGTCCTTTTTTCTACCTTTCTCAACTTTTCGAGAGACTATAAAATAATAATAGGCAAAAACAAAACTTTGAAATAAAAAGACTAAAATCCCAACGTATTCAGAAAAACATTCAAAACCTCCAAACTTGACATGATCAATGTAAGAAAAACGATCACTGAGTATATTTAAATTTTAAAAGAAATTGTGAAAATTTTACATAATAAAAATTGATTTTCACCACAACCGACATTTGAGGTGAAATTTTATTTATTGCATGAGACAAATATGCTTGTTGCTCTAGCTTCTACGTGGTCTTCCTTAATCAACTCTTTATATAGAAGTCAAGTTTGGCAATAACTTACATAGAGGTCTAGGTTGTTGTATCAGATTAATAAGTCCTTCACATTTTTCACTAGATAAAGACCTAATGGTGATGTTTGAAGACTTTTAAAGAAGAAAACAAAGTGTATTTCACTCTTAATGTTAATTAATATTCTTGGACAAATGAAATTACACCACACACACTACAACAATTAAGGCTTTTGCCATGGAAACTTACCATAGCAAAAGCCCCAAAAACCGTAGCAAATAGTTTTACTCCGATGGCAACTTTATGTTGGATTTCCGTTGGTTAGAAAGCTGTCATAAATGTTTGTAACATATATTGGTGAGTGGCAGTTCTATTTTACTTAGCGGCAAATACTTAAGTATATATTTTTGTAGCCAGCGAGTTCATATTGGAGGGGAAGATATTACTAATATAGCTGCTGCTGGATATGTGCGAACCCAAGACCTCCCCAAGGGAGTTTATATATAGTATTCCCTAATCCTATATAAATAAATAAAGACTGTACAATAAAATATGAGATATACACAATCCATTAATGAGGTTTCAAAATAAGATTGCATGAGGTATCACGATAAGATGTATGTTACGATAAATTTCTTCTCAAGTTTTTATGGTAAATCAATTGCAGGGAATGAAGCTGGTACTGAAGTGTTTATCAATCTTAAAGTAAGTTAACATATTCATTGAAAAAAAGTAAAAACATGTACATATGGTTTGGGAATTTTTCTTTCCAGGGATATATTTTTGACAACCCTGTAACAGCTGAAAATATTGATGAGAACAAAGAAGAATTCTGCGAAGGGTATTGATTCCTCCTTATCACATGGAATATATAGGACTTGGCTTTAGAACTTATCTGGTGCTTCAGAAGAAGCAGCTTAATCAAAGTAGTCTTGACCGGAAGTGAAGAAAGAAAAAGGAAACTGAGATGCTCTGTTTGCTCTATAGGAAAAAGCTCACTTTCGATTTCTTTTGGGTGGGGGGGTCACATAATCTGCTTTATTGGTTTGAAATCAGAATAAGCTTTTTTTGGATAAGTTGGCAAATGTGAGGGCTACAACCATTGGTTAAAATCACATGTCAATATGGCCAAGAACGAAACTCCATTCCCTGCTAAAGTATGTGATTCTATGCAGGAACTGAAGAGTGACAAGAACAGGAGCACTTTACTGTTAGAATTTAATTCATGGTTCAGCAATAAGCAACTTAGACTGATCTTTTAAGGAAGTGAAATGAAATAAAGGAAAATCAAAGATGCTTTCTAATGGAAAATCAATACCTGGATTAGGAACTTCACTTGTGGCTTGTTATGCTTCTGTTGAATGTAAAAGCAACAGTTATGTGAAAACTGCCAGTGGTTTAGTGAGGCAAAAGATGTGACCTCTGGATATATTCCGCTGCTTATGTGGCATACACAAGAGAGTCCGTAATGTTCTGAACATCATGGAGGTATGACAAATGAGAATATAATTTCACTGAAATGTACAGCCTCCAACATGGATTCTCAGCTTAACTCACAAAATTACATTTCAAAATCAAGCTCTGTAAATTGGATTCAACATAAAGTAATTCAGATAAACAAACCTAGAATTACATTTTAACCAAGCTAAGATTTCAGTTTGAAATGCCAGACTTAAAATGTAGATCATGGAGAGGAATCAATAATCAAAAGCAGAACTGGGTTTTGTACCAATAAAACGAAACAAGAACAGTGGCATTAAGGAATCCAAACATAACAATTCCCGAAGTTTCAAAGCAAACTAAGACCGGAATAAAGATGTCAATAATGGAAGAATAACGGGTCTGGAGGATTTAAGATCAGAGCAGCAGCTGTTTGGGGATTTAAAGCATAGTCTCGAATTGGAGACTACCCGATCCTTTCGACTTCAAGTTCTTCCACTCTGCACTAAGCCGGAGTTGATTAGATACGATGCCTATCCTTTTATTCTTCTCCATATGGGACCTTTTCTCAAAAAAAGGCATTAGAGATACGGGCGGCAACTAAAGAGGTAGCGAGACTGACTGCAATTGCAAAAATCGGTTTGACTCACTGTGACTGTAATTATCTTACCTCAACCTCACAAGCGAATGCAAAACCTTTGCTAAGAATAACCTAGAAAAAGCCATAGAGATCTTTAGCCATGACTGTCAAGGGTTGAATACTGTTATATCCATTACGATTCAAGCCATTAAACCAAAATAGACCACTCATATCGGTCTTAGGGTTCAAGCCTGGTTTGGGATGGTTTGTTTGTCACTTCTCGACGAGGCACTTCTCGAGGGAATGCTTGCTGAGAAGTGAATCTTGTGGTGACACCCAGCTGTCATATCAGGACTTCTCGACCAAAGTAATATTGTGAGAGCTTTCATATTAGGACTTCTCAGCCAAAGTAATATTGTGAGAGGATCCAGCGTATCTTTCTTCAGACATCAATCATTGCATTAATTTCAGCATTGAATCCACTAAGAATCATTAAATGTTCATTACCGACAAGGAAGCTTCTCATTCACTCGAGCCACCCTCGAGTGTAGCGCCCCACATTTTGTCTGCCCAACTAAGGATTGATGTCACATCAATGTCAATGTGAGACTAATTCCTTGATTCAATGATATCACGCACAACAGTATTGCAAATTAGATCCTTAGCTTGCTGATCAAGCTGATCCAGAGGCCATCGTCACCCTCCATTTTAAATGAAGAAATCGTAAGGCTATGGAGCGTCCACTCACCTCTGAGGTATGGACTTGCTATATATCTCGCCACCTTGCATCGTGAAAGAGGTAGAACTTTTGGATCTCCAACCATTAATCACCTGCAACTACCCTAGGAAGACATTCTCCTCTTCATTTCATTAGGCATTTATTCCTCTCCCGGAGGATCTTGGTACTTCCATTTACTGACTTAATCGTAGAAGGTGGCTTCCCGTCCTAAGAGGCGGCCAACTCTCACCCTTGTTTTTTTCTCAGGAGGCAGATTCGGACCAACGGAAAACCAGGGGGTCCTTAGTAAGATTTTCAGAATAACAAATATGAAGAAGAAAGAAAGATGAAGGACTAACCGTTGGTTACCTGAAATATTATTCTCTGTTGCAATCACAAATGGAAGATGAGCTAAGCTTGGTTTTCCTATTGGGATCTCTGCCTCCTTCTATAGGTAACTTCTTTGGCGTTTAGAAACTCCTTCTAGATGGTAATATGTTCTTTGATCAAATCCCGCTGGAAATTGGAAAGTGCAGCAGCTATCCAAGGTAGATTTCAACAACAACAAGTTCTCTGGATCAATAGCACCGGAGATTAGCCAATGCAAGCTGCAAACGTTCATTGATCTCAGCCACAATGAATTATCCGGTGAGATTCTTCCTAAGATCACGAGGTTGCGGATCTTAAACTACCTAAATCTCTCGAAAGGAGAAGAAAAAGAGGAAAGGAGCACTAGGGCAGGGAGTCACTGGAGAAGATGAGCCGCTACAATCATTGATGGAATTCTCTTCGCTGCAATCACCGATGGAAGACGAGCACCACAACCTAAGCTTAGGGGTTTTCTCAGCTTCACGCAAAAAGAGCAGAGAGAGGGGGTTTTCTCAGTCAACGATTTGGGAGTTTTCTCATCTTCGTGTGAGACTAAGGGAAAGGCGCGTAGAATAGCACTTAGTCATACAACACTATTTACCACGGTAATAAACAACCATAGCATATAGTCTAATTTAAGTATAGTTGGCATACGTAACAACTTATACTACAAAAATAATAAATGTCACACCCCACCAAGTCGGATCCGGTCATACCCGAATACCCATGGGGGTGATACAACGGATAAATGAACATTAAACAATAACTTACATAGAGGTCTAACTAGGTTGCTGTATCAGATAAATAAGTTATTCACATTTTTTCACAAGATAATGACCTAATGGTGGTGTTTGAAGACTTTTAAAGATGAAAACAAAGTGTATTTCACCCTTAATTTTAATTAATATTCTTGGACAAATTAGATTACACCACACATCAACCGGCATTAATTGTTATAGAAGACTCCTTTTTTCATCTTATCCAGAAAGACTTTCTCAAAGCAACTTCTTAGAGATAAGTCATATATAATATATTAGTGTAGTGGTTAGGGAGAGGGAGAAAAAAAACGAGAGTTAAACCATTAATGAATGACAGCCAATACTGATAATTTGTTGAGCCTTCAACATATCCTAGTAAAAAAGACGCCCAAAGATAACATAGAAACCAAGTAAATGGATTTCGTATAATAATTGGTTTTTGAAGTTTCCTGAATGTGTTTATATAAGGACATTAGATACAAATTCATTTGGCTAATGAGAACAATAGCTGCAATCTAATTTGCTCTTAATTATAATGTTTTATCTGACAATTTAATTAAAACAAATTCTCTGTGAACTTAGTATCTAAACAAACTAGAGTCTAGAGACCAAGTAGAATCTTCAATAGAAACGTAATAATTAGTATTTTTTTTGTGGGTACAAAGGCGTTTCATTTTTGTTTTACTATTACTGGGATGGGGACATTAATATGCTTTGACAAAAGTCGAATCCACGACCTCTTCACTAAAAGGTGTTGGTTTTACCACTAGAACAGCTCTGTGTTGGCGTAATAATTAGTATTTAAACAAGAAAAATAGAAGTTAAAACCGTCAAAATGGAATGAGAAGATAGACCCGTTTTTTCATATAGATAGTATCGCATTCTAGAGGACTAAAAGGCTTGGTAAAAACATCAACCAATTGACAATATGACAACATAAATTACATAACCAAAAGGATCTCAAAGCCACCTTTTCACTAACAAGATGGTAATTAACCTTGACATATTCCTATGATTTACAAGATTGACAAAATAATAAAAATTCAAAGTTTGAGTTGACTTTGTTGCAAGGTTTGAGTTTTTTTCTTTAATTCAAATGACCCTTTGATTAGAAAGAAAAAAAAATCTGTTATTTATCAGCTTTTGTAAACCATTCCCCTGTTGCAGCATGGAGATTCTGTCATGCCTCCAACCCAATCACCAGAAAAAATGCTAGACTTTCATTTGATGACAACGTCAATTCTAGCTTTTAAATGTCAAGCTGCAGAAATGGGAACAAGTTAGGAACAAAAAAAAAGGGAAAAAAAAAAAAAAAAAAAAAAGAAGAAAGGGGGGGGGGGGGAATTTTTGTGGTTTTTGGGGAAAAAAAAAAACCACCCAACCGGGGGGGGGGGGGCCCCCCCCCCTCCGGCCCGGGGGGGGGGCACTTCCAAAGGGGGGGTGCGGGAAGCATGCTGCATCCAGTAAAGTTTTGTGTTTAATCCATTCCTAAGCAAAGCTTGACCACTCAATCTCTCTAGCTAGATCTATAAAAGCCCAATGTCGTTGTTATGGGACCAGGTATGATGAGTTATACCTTCAATGCTATTAGAGATATTTCTTGGAAATCAACCACAACACTAGTCGCCACTCCATCTCTAGCAATTGCACAGTTAGGTTTGCTTCCAAGAGTTCCACCGCTGTTAGAAGTTCCACAGCTAATCAAACACCAGTTCTTACATTCAAGACATTCAATAATCTGTCAATTATGATTGTTCAATTGGTAATAATCAACATTTCTGAGTGAAGAAATCATAGAGTTGGCTCTCCGTACATGTGGTACATGTAACATTTCTTCCCCTATTAGGTTATTAATGTGACCATTTGTTTATAAGAACAAAAAAATGTTGGATTATTATCAACCAAATAATCTGTGATGGTATCTGAAATAGCCCTTTACTTCTTGTTTTATGGAAAATTTATTAGATGTGAACATTAGAGCGACGAGGAGAGAAAGAGAGAAAGAGAGAAAGAGAGAAATACTAAAGCAGCTAATACCAACAATTCGTAGAGTCTGCATCATCTTGTACAAAGGACGATTTCCAAGACAATACAGAAACCAAGCCGATGGATTCTAAATAATGATTGTCTTGGACTTCTTTTAATAAAGACATTAGATTCGTTTCTTTCATAGACAAGATTGGTCAAACAGTCTTTCATGTTGTTGGACAAATTTATCATTTGGCCAATGAAAACAGTAACTACAATCTAATTGCTCTTCATTATAATGTTTTATCTGGCGATATGATTGAAACAAAACACAAGCCCTTCTCTCTCTATCAGAATTTATTTGTTACAAACTCTCTCTCTCCCTCCCTCCCTCTCCTAAACAAACAAGAGACAAAGCATAATCTTCAACAGAGTGTTTAATTAGTACTTAAACAAGCAAGATACAAGTAAAGCAGGACCTGGGCATGTATTTCTCTAGTCAGCCACGCATCCCCACACCAAAGCGAGTATTGGGAAAGATGAGAACCAAGCCACTACATGCAATACTCACAATCAGAGGCAAACTCTTCATGAGTTCAGCAACTACAGTTTCATGTGCAGGCATCAAACACTCTCTTACTCGCTTGTCTGACAACGCAAACACTGCAAATACAATAACAGACATGAATGCATGCACCACATCTGTGATCTTCAGTTTATACTTATCTTCTTCGTTATGATACTTTTCCTTTGTATGATCAGAAGTGAACAACAGCAACCCTTTCTTAGTCACAATTCCATGGTATACCTTCTTACCATCATGAAAGCTGTCTACCAATTGAAAGAAGAAGCAGGATAAAACACAGAAGGTCAGGAGATTGATCATCATAACAAAATTCACTGTACTACACTTGCCATTTTCAGATATCGGCGCGATAAGCATGTTGAAGATCAAAAGAGTACCACTGGGTAGGAAATTAACAAGCACAGATGCCTTTGATGGAACTTGCTTCAAGAATCCTCCAGCTGAGTTTGTTGCCTTTGTTCCTTTCTCTGGAGTTTCGACATTGATAGTGACAATGCTTCGACCGGTGAGACGAAATTCGTTATTGTAAAGCATCTCAACCAGTTCATAGAAATCCTTTGGTTGATTGTTCTTGGTGATCTTCATTGAACTGAATGTTTCATAGCCAGGGACATCAGGTAATCCATTAAGGGTGTATTCAATGAGCTCCTCATCTTTAACATGGCTACCCAGCATGTCAAGTCTATTTGCCAGAGCTTTCACCGTATGAACATATTCCTCAACGTTGGAATCACCCTTTTTGATGGTCTGAATTTGCTTCTTCAGATCTTGGATATGAACCTGTTCTTGTGACTTAAACATACGATGTAAAGCATCCCATAGTCCTTTTGATGTCTTCTGCCCTGATACTATTTCCGCCATTGGAGCTGAAAGAGTTGTGAAAAGCCAGCTGAGGAGAAGCTGGTCTGTCCGATGCCATTGATCAAACTCAGCCTCATTCTGATCTTTCAGTGGAGGAGGGGAATCCTCAACAAACTTCAGAAGGTCCTGTGATTTCAACACTGATTGTATTTGTAAGAGCCAACTTAGATAATTATTTTTGTCCAATTTATGTGTCATCAAACTGGTCATCAAATGAAAATCTGGCATATTCTTTGGCAACGATGGTGAAGACATGGCAGAATCTGCAACGAGGGTTTTGATTATATTTTACACCATCAAGTGATATCCACGGCAACAAATGAAACGAAAAAAAGAAAAGAAAGAAACCATCTTAAACCAAAGAGAAGAGAGTTAGAGAGACAACTAACCTGAAGCTTTAGCTACCAAGGAATTAAACAACCACAGAAGTGAATTTTTGAACCCTTCTGCAGTCTTGCTTGCCTGGTGACCACTGTGATCTGGGTTTATATCATATCAAATGGAGACTTCTGGAAGCCGACCAAGATTAGTTGGGTATGGATATCAAGATTATTTTCTAAATCTTTATAGGAAGACCGAAGAAGAACAGGTCTTTTTGTCTTTTTATTTTTTCCGGTCAAGGTGTTTTGTCAACAGTACTGCTGTAAAAAAGACAATGTCTGTAAAGTAACGTCAAATTAAGTACATCTGTACATATTAAGACGAGATTGATGTGATTCACTTCACTCGGAACTCGGAAGTTATGTTTATGAAGACAAGGAGGCCTGGAGGAACAGGGTACAACCTAACTATTTCTTGAAGATTCTTAGCCTTTTTGAGAGACTATAAAAAATAAGAACAAACGGAATCTTACTTAAAATTGAAAAAAAAAAAAATCAAAATATCCATGTACCCGGAAAGTGTTCAAAACAGAAGTCTCTGACAATGATCACTGAGTATAGTTACACTTCCAAACATAATTTTGAACATTTTACACTGAAAATTAAGTTTTACTACAACGTTAACTGATTTCATTTAATGCATCGCCTTAGCTTGTACGTTGGTATTCTTTAATTGATTTTTCATTAAAACTCAAAAGGTTGGCAATTCTTTATATAGTAATTAAGGTTGCTATTTTAGATAAGGAAGTCTACAATGTTTTTCACGAAACAAAGACCTAATGGTGGTATATGAAGACTTTCAGAGAAGAAAACAAAATCTAGGTCATTGTTAATGTGAGACAAAGACCTAATGGTGGTATATGAAGACTTTTCAAGAAGAAAACAAAATTTAGTTCATTGTTAATGTTAATTAATATTCTTGGGCAAAAGAAATTACATCACGTAAAAACCAGCATTGAGTGTGAATGAAGATTTTCTCTACACTTGTTTGTCTTTTTTTGTTATTAAAAATCATCCTCTGAACAACTATAAGCATATGTTAATTATTTACTGTAGTGGTTTGGCCCCAGTGCGTTGGGAAGACCTAAATGTTACCACTTTTTCTGTGAGATTATAATTTTCATTACATATTGATTTTTACTCAAAATGTAACAACCCTCTTTAGTAAAAAATTTCTTTTGTCATTATTATTAACTCAATCATAAAGAATGAGACTGATGTGGGTGCGCTTCTAGCGAGTCAACCTCTTGTTAGAGACCTCAAGTTCTAAGAGGTCATTTCTTCCCCCTCCCCTCCCCCCCTCCCCACCCAAAAAAAAAAAAAAAAATGAAACTCATAAACTCATACAAAAAGGTGTAGAAAGACAGAAATTTGAATTATTTGGTTTTACTGTGCATATGTATGAGACTCAAACAATCAAAGTCTGTAAGGAAATATTATCACTTAAAATATCTACTTTAAGTTTTAAAAGAACCAAAATTTGAATCGCCTGTAAACTTCAATGGCAGGTATGAACATCTTTAATCGAGTGCCAAAGGAAAAGAAAAATATGATCTTTGCATCAACTTTACAAGAAAAAAATATATTATCTTTTATCTTTTCTACCACTGGTGATAAATATATTATATTGTTATCCATGCTTTGTGGAACAAGTGACTTGATAATGCCTTTTTTTTTCCCACTAGGTTTACCTTATTTGTGTGATCCAATCTTATCATTGTTGAGCGTGTTCTAGATTGTTTGAGTATTTCTAAATATTAATAGTTACAAGCTACTTTTACCAATGTTAATTAAGATATCTTATTTTACTGGGTACTTCAATTTAACTTGGCTAATCCAATGTCATCGTTTGATAAAAATAAAAAGAAAAACATGTTTTAGGTAATCTAAATGAATTTTTTTAGATACTGAGGGATGGAGATATTATGTAATAGGCAGGATTTCACCCGACCCCGAGGGTATTCAAAATCGGTGTTTAGTTTGGGTGATAAGAGCATGCGCCAAAGGGGCTTGCCCCCATTTTTTAAAAACCGCCCCCAATTCAATAAACACACTAGTCCATTCGTTGTGTTATTCGTTAATTTTTTTGTAATTCCAAAATGACCTTACTAAATCTAAAAAATTTGAAAAAATTTTAAAAAAAAAAGTGGGTGAACCCCAATCGTCCATAAATTTAGTTTTTTTTTTTTGTAAATGAGAATAGATTTCTTGAATAATGTCGGGTATGATAGTCTTTACAAAATATGATTACGTAATCCTTCTCGGGCTTATGTTTTTTCAAAAGGTCGGTGTTTAGGCTCCATTTTGAAGTGCTTTGATCAAAGATATTATATTCAACTTTCACCCTATAAACATATTCCTCAACTGTGGAATCACCCATTTTAACGTTCTGAATTTGCTTTTTCAGATCTTGGATATGAACCTGTTCTTGTGACTTGAACATACGATGTAAAGCCTCCCATAGATCTTTTGACGTCTTCTGACCTGAAACTATTTCCACCATTGGTGCTGAAATAGTTGTGAAAAGCCAGCTGAGGAGAAGCTGGTCTGTGCGATGCCATTGATCAAACTCAGCCTCATTCTGATCAGTGAAGGAGAGGAATCCTCAACAAACTTCAGAAGGTCCTGTGATTTCAACAGTGGTTGTTTTTGAAAGAGCCAGCTTAGATAATTATTTTTATCCAATTTATATGTCACCAAACTGGTCATCAAATGAAAATCTGGCATATTCTTTGGCAATGGTGAAGACATGGCAGAATCTGCAATGAAGATTTTGATCATATTTTACTTAAACAAGTGATGTCAGCAGCAACATATGAACATATGAAAAAAAGATAAAAATAAGTACCATCATATACCAAAGAGGAAGAGACACAAGTAACCTGAGGCTTTAGCTACTATATAAGGAGAAAATAAACCACAGAACTGAATTTCTGAACCTTCAAGGGTCTCGCTTGCCTTAAACAATTCGGACCACACTTGTATAGAATTTTTATCATATCAAATGGAGACTTCTTCAAGCCAATCAAGATTATTTGGGTGTGGGTTTCAATATTATTTTTTAAATATATTTAGGGGGAAGGGCAAGGTATTTTGTCAACAATGGTGTAAGAAAAACAGACTAAGTTAGAAAAGTAACATCAAAATACGAGTTGGGATATTCTTCTACAGGATGGGTGGAGGATTTTACTTCTATTACATCCTTTTTATCAAATGTTTAAGAACAAGATTCCCTTGTCGTCTAAGATGTAAGTTTCTTTCTAAGTGTGTAGTGAATGGTTGTAAATAAAATATAATATTTTACGCATGGGATTAGGGTTCCAGACTTCCAAAGTATACATATACTTGTTTATCCGAATGCTATATTCATGAAGAAAAAGCGGGACAAAATATAACCTAGTCCTTTTTTCTACCTTTCTCAACTTAGAAATAAAAATGACTAAAATCCCAATGTATCCAAAAAAAAAAAAAAATCCAAAACAACTAGACAAAACCTCCAAACTTGATGACCAATGTCAAAAAATGATCACTCAGTATATTTAAATTCCAAAATAAATTATGAGTATATTACATGATAAAAATTGGTTTCCACCCCATCCGACACGAGAGGTGAAATTTTATTTAATGCATGAGACAAATTGTTGCTCTAGCTTAATTCTACATGTTCTCTAATCAATTTTTTATATAGAAGTCAAGTTTGGCAATAACTTACATAGAGGTCTAGGTTGTTGTATCAAATAAATAAGTCCTTCACAATTTTCACAAGATAAAGACCTAATGGTGATGTTTGAAGACTTTTGAACAAGAAAACAAAGTGTATTTCACTCTTAATCTTAATTAATATTCTTGGACAAATGAAATTACACCACACATCAACCAACATTAATTGTGATAGAAGACTCTCTTTCATCGTAATGAGAAAGATTGTCTCAAAACAACTTCTTAGAGATAAGTCATATTTAATATATTAGTCATATTAATACACTAGTGTTGTGGTTGTTAGGGAGAGGGAGAAAGAAAGCGAGAATTAAACCATTAGTGAATGACAGCCAATACTAATAATTTGTTGAGCCTTCAACATATCCTAGTACAAAGGATGTCAAAGATAACATAGAAACCAAGTGAATGGATTTCATATAATTGCTTTTTGAAGTTTCCTGGATGCCTTTATATAAGGACATTAGATTATATTCAATCAATCTATTCATCTTTTTCGACAAGTTCATTTGGCTAATGAGAATGATAGTTGCAATCTAATTGCTCTTAATTATAATGTTTTATCTGACAAACTAATTAAAACAAAGCACAAGCTTAGTTTCTCTATGAGCTTAGTATCTAAACAAACAAGAAGCAAAGTAGAATCTTCAATAGAAAACTTAATAATTAGTAATCAAACAAGCAAAATACAAGTTAAAACCCTTAAAATGGAATGAAAACATAAACCTAGTTTTGTCATATACATAGCATTGGAATTCTAGAAGACTAGAGGCTTGGTAAAGACATCAGCCAATTCACAATATGACAACAAAGAACATAACCAAAAGGATCTCAAAGCCACCTTTTCACAAACAAGATAGTAATTAACCTCCACATATTCTTAATTAAAAGTATGATTTACAAGATAGACAAAGCACACTAAGATGAAATAATAAGAAGTGACATGACTAATTAGCAATTTCCATATTATGCATGAAGGAGAAAAGACAACCAAATCAACTCAGGAGTGGTGGTTACCTTAAGAGGGGGAGAAAAAACCAACTTTTTACCATTGGCAAAGGGCATTGTTTTTGGCTGCCTTTTTGATGTGTCCACCTTCTTTCTCAAGTCCATATCCAAGGAGTCTGGATCACCTCCCTTGACGGAGCACAAGATGCTTTATAACCATAAAAGTAGGAAGGCCAATCAAGAAAAAATTGTAAAAATTAGAGATGGGACCAAGCATAGGGGATGGAATCCTCTGCAATGCAATTTTATGTGGCCATCCAACGGCCACACTAGATGTGTGCCACGTGTGCTTCCCAAAATCATGAATGTTGTTATCTTTCTAATGAATTTCTCTTTAATCTAGTTATGTGAACTTAGTTTTAACTAAATCGGTATGGTATATTCAACCAAAACACATATTGTGCATATCACCTTCGACTCACTTTGGAAAAAGAAAAAAAAAAACTGCAGTCTTGATCAAGGTTTAAAATATTCAAATCTTAGATTTCGAAGATAGTGAGAGTGGTGGAAGGACATGATAATACACTTACTAAATATTTACTAAGCCCCTCTTCCAAATGGTGAAGGCTTTAATAGACTTGTTCTTTGCAGATTCCAAAGCAAAACAATTCAGAAAAATAAAAGGATACTTGGGGTTTTGTCTTAGCTTTCTGAAGCACTTAATCAAGAATCAACCTCACAAGAAAAAAATTGCTTATGGATCTGCCGCAGAAAATAGGAAGCACTAAACACTAATTAAAAAATTAAAAAAAAAAAAAAAAAACCAAAGGTAGATGGAAACACAAGGATGATGTAGCTCCGAAAATTGCCCAAGTGGAATCTTCACCACTTTCTTAAGTTAACATATGTGTTCCCACTTTAAGGCTGGTAGGTCACATCCATTTCTTTTAAACAACACTGATAGTGGAAACTAATAATCAATGTCATCTTGGATCAAAGGTCCAAAAGCTAATATGATTTCACTTACGAAAAAAAAGGGACATTCACAAGCAGAACCAAATTAGAAAGAAGAATGCCCATGAAAGCAATCCGATCCACTCTTGCAGATCTAATCTGAATCAAGAAATCAAGGCCTAAACTCGTAAGGTGTTAAAGGCATGTCACTTTTTACATTTTAATTTATTTTATTTATTTATAACGGGTTCAATGAGTTGGTTCGGGCTGGTTTCGAGCCAAATGGTTCGAGCTAGCAGGCCGCACATGGGCTGGCTTGAACCAGCCCGAATCCGTTTGGGCTGAGGTTGCTCAGCCCAAACACAGCGCGTTAAGCTTTGGCTTGGTCCTATTTTAACGGTTTGGGTTAGGTTTTTACACCCCTAATCAAAATGTTCCAAATCCACGGCATAGAAAAGAGGTGGTAAAGGGGGAACCAGATCTGAACCTGGTTGTATTGTTGAATGGGTTTTGTATGGAGGACAACAACAAACTAGTGGAAGGAGGCTTGAGTCGTCGGAAGCCTGCATGCCCTAGAAAAATTCAAAAAACAAAGCAAGGGGCTATTGTACAAGGGATCTCTTAGCAAAAAGGGAAACATATATCATCAACTCTACTGGAAGAGGTGCACCCGGTGGATTTGCAGATTTTGTGTAAAGAAAATTCAGGAGCTTTAGGTCATCACATTGGGAATGCTAGGTCGTTGATGTAGTAAATCTTTCTCTACGAAGACTTGGTGAATATAATTTTTTTTAAAGAAATAGTACAAGTGGATGTATTTGGAACAACTATTGTTATAAGGTTTAAGTTGACTTTATTCCTTATTTAAAGTGAGGGAGTACAATGACCCCATGAGCATATATATATGTAAAGTTTTTTTGCTTAATATAAATGACCTTTTTAGCGGGAAAAAAAACTGCTATTTATCAGCTTTTGTAAACCTTTCTCCTGTTGCAGCGGGGAGATTCTGCCATGCCTCCAACCCAATCATCAGAGAAAATGCTACACTTTCATTTGATGACAACGTCAATTCTAGCTTTTAAATGTCAAGCTGCAGAAATGGGAACAAGTTAGGAGCATGGTCTCCTCAATAAACATGGGAACAAGTCAATCAAAAATCTTTTGAAGAACATCCAAAGGCGGCATTGGTGGCAATTCTCCATATGCTAGCAGAGGTGAACATTACAAAGAGAGGGGTGCAAGAAGCATGCTGCATCCAGTAAAGCTTTGTGTATTTCATCCATTCCAAAGCAAAGCTTGACCACTCAATCTCTATAGCTAGATCTATAAAAGCCCAATATCAATCGGTTCACCATTTTTTAATTCTCTAAACAGTACTAAACAATCGTTGCTAATATTAATTAGAGGTAATCACAGAGAGAAAAAATGGTTTCTTGCATGTGTTGTTTGCTTGGCTTCATGTTTATCATATCAGCTCTGTTTCAGGGAACAACTGCTAAGACAACCTATACTTTGGGAATGAAGTTTTCCTCAGTTTTCCTCTGCCTAACATCATAGGTCTGTTTTTGTCGGTGATACAGTAGGTTAGAATTTGTTCTCTGAACCTTCAGCTCTTCTCTTTTCTGTTTTATTAACCTGTTGAAATTCCTTTTCTTTCAATGCTAAGCTGGGTAGCAGGAATATGCTAAATTGAGGTTCTGTTTTTAAGTACAACTTCCTAATTTGGTGTTTCTACTGTTCTGCAGTGTTTAACGTCACAATAGGTCGCCGGGTGGGTGAGTCTCAAAGGCAAACTATGAATCCTGCCGTAACAAGTTTGAATCTGTCATTATAAGCAAGACCTTGCTTCAGTCCTGTGCATTAATATTCTAGCAACATGTTTCTGGCTGCCGGATCAAAATCTCGATCGAAATTTCGGATCCGATGATATGAAATTTTGCATGACAGTTACTGTGAACATAACAAGAATCTGGCAATTATGGTTGCTTAATTGGTAATAATCAACATTTTCAGTGAAGAGGTTATATATTCGGCTGTCACTACATATGGTATATATAGCATTTCCTCCCCCTATTAGGTTTTGAGTGTGACTATTTGTCTAAAATAACAAAAAAGTGTTGGGTCATTTATCAACCGAATAATCCTAAGATGGTATCTGAAGTAGTCCTTTACTTCTTGGTCAATGAAAAATTTATTGGATGCGAACATTAGAGAGACGAAGAGAGAGAGAGAAATACTAAAGCAGTAGAATGAAAGCCAATACCAACAATTAGTAGAGCTTGCATCATCTTGTATAAAGGGCGATTTCCAAGACAATACCGATACCAAGCCAATGGATTCTATATAATTGTTTTGGACTTCTTTGTATAAAGACATTAGATTTGTTTATTTCCTTGACAAGATTAGTCAAACAGTCTCTTGTTCCATTGGCTGAAAATGAAAGTGTTATCATTGTTGGTAGCTTAAGTGAGAATATTGAGATGCTTGAGTGGTTCATCAGTTGGAATCAAATCAAGTTGGTTCAGCCAAGTATTGGAGTTGGTTCAACCAATGGTTCTTTGATATGGACTTTTAATATAGTACAACAACACACAATCGGCCTTAATATGGTTCAGCAACACACAAAAAGGTAGGTTTCTTTTGGAATCGTTTTTAAATTGAAAGAAAGAGGTTTTTTTTTTTTTTTTTTTTTTGAGAGAAAGAAAATTCGTCTTCTATAGAGCCAAAAGTTAGAGAGCGTGGAGAAAGAAGATTTGAGAGAAAAAGAAGAAGATGTTGGAGCTTGTTTTACTCCCTCGGTGTCAAAACAAGAACCATATATGGTATACAATTTGTGAGTATAACAAAACAAGACGAGTTTTGCCAAAACAAGATTTGAAAGAAGATGATGATCCAAATATGGTATACAATTTGTTTTAATCAATTTTGTTTTGAGATTAAAAAAGTTTCACACCAAGGCAAAATTTTGAAGATGCTGATTCACCCCTCTCAATGTCAACCTAGGAATAACATAGTCATTCATCTTGTTGGACAAATTTATCATTTGGACAATGAAAACAGTAACTACAATCTAATTGCTCTTAATTATAATGTTTTATCTCGCAATATAATTGAAACAAAGCACAAGCCCTTCTCTCTCTATCAAAATTTATTTGTTACAAACTCTCTCTCTCTCTCTCCTAAACAAACAAAAGACAAAGCATAATCTTCAACAGAGTGCTTAATTAGTACTTAAACAAGCAAGATACAAGTTAAGAAGGATCTGGGCATGTATTTCTCTAGTCAGCCACGCATCCCTACACCAAAGCGAGTATTGGGAAAGATGAGAACCAAGCCACTACATGCAATACTCACAATCAGAGGCAAACTTTTCATGATTTCAGCAACTACAGTTTCATGTGCAGGCATCAAACACTCTCTTACTCGCTTGTCTGACAATGCAAACACTGCAAATACAATAACGGACATGAATGCATGCACCACATCTGTGATCTTCAGTTTATACTTATCTCCTTCGTTATGATACTTTTTCTTTGTATGATCAGAAGTGAACAACAGCAACCCTTTCTTAGTCACAATTCCATGGTATACCTTCTTACCATCATGAAAGCTATCTACCAATTGAAAGAAGCAGCAGGATAAAACACAGAAGGTTAGGAGATTGATCATCATAACAAAATTCACTGTACTACACTTGCCATTTTCAGATATCGGCGCGATAAGCATGTTGAAGATCATAAGAGTACCACTGGGTAGGAAATTAATAAGCACAGATGCCTTTGATGGTACTTGCTTCAAGAATCCTCCAGCTGGGTTTGTTGCCTTTGTTCCTTTCTCTGGAGCTTCGACATTGATCGTGACAATGCTTCGACCGGTGAGACGAAATTCGTTTTTGTAAAGCATCTCATTCAGTTCATAGAAATCCTTTGGTTGATTGTTCTTGGTGATCTTCATTGAACTGAATGTTTCATAGCCAGGGACATCAGGTAATCCATTAAGGGTGTATTCAATGAGCTCCTCATCTTTAACATGGCTACCCAGCATGTCAAGTCTATTTGCCAGAGCTTTCACCCTATGAACATATTCCTCAACTGTGGAATCACCCATTTTAACGTTCTGAATTTGCTTTTTCAGATCTTGGATATGAACCTGTTCGTGTGACTTAAACATACGAAGTAAAGCATCCCATAGTTCTTTTGATGTCTTCTGACCTGATACTAGTTCCACAATTGGATCTGAAAGAGTTGTAAAAAGCCAGCTGAGGAGAAGCTGGTCTGTGCGATGCCATTGATCAAACTCAGCCTCATTCTGATCTTTCAGTGGAGGAGAGGAATCCTCAACAAACTTCAGAAGGTCCTGTGATTTCAACAGTGGTTGTATTTGAAAGAGCCAGCTTGGATAATTATTTTTATCCAATTTATGTGTCATCAAACTGGTCATCAAATGAAAATCTGGCATATTCTTTGGCAATGGTGAAGACATGGCAGAATCTGCAACGAGGGTTTTGATTATATTTTACACTAGCAAGTGATATCCACGGCAACAAATGAAAGGAAAAAAAGAAAAGAAAGAAACCATCTTAAACCAAAGAGAAGAGAGTTAGAGAGACAACTAACCTGAAGCTTTAGCTACCGAGGAATTAAACGACCACAAAGTGAATTTCTGAACCCTTCTACAGTCTTGCTTGCCTCAGACAATTGGTGAGTAGGTGACCCCTGTGATCTGGATATTTATCATATCAAATGGAGACTTCTTGAAGTCAATCAAGATTAGTTGGGTGTGGGGATAAGATTATTTTCTAAACATGTATAAGAAGAAGAACATGTGTTTTTTTTTCTTCTTTTTTTCTTTTTTGGTCAAGGTGTTAAGTCAACACTGCTGTGTTAAAAAGACAATGTCTGTAAAGTAACATCAAATTAAGTACATACAAGACGAGATTGATGTGGTTCACTCCAAAGTTATGTTTACTGGAGTTATATATGTTTATGATGACAAGGAAGAACAGGTTACAACCTAACTATTTTTTAACCTACCTTAGGTTTTTTTGAGAGACTATAAAATAAAAACAAATAAAATTTTACTTAAAATCTATGAAAAGAAAATCAAAATATCCACAGTGTACCTGGAAAGTGTTCAAAATAGAAGACAGAACTTCTAATCCTGATTCCAGACAATGATCACCGAGTACAGTTAGACTCTGAAACATAACTTTAAACATTTTACATTGGTAGAGAATTAATTTTCACATCAAATTTTATTTAATGCATCAGATAGAGATGCTTGTCACCTTAGCTTGTACGTGGCTTTCTCTAATGGATTGTTCATTAGAAGTCAAGGTTGGCAATTCTTTATATAGTAGTCAAGATTGCTATTTTACCTAAAAGAAGTCTGCAACGTTTTTCATGAGAGAAAGACCTAATGGTGGCGTATGAAGACTTTTAGAGAAGAAAATAAAATCTAATGCATTGTTAATGTTAATTAATATTCTTGGGCAAAAGAAATTACACCACCTAAAAGGTAAAAGCTAGCATTGAGTGTGACTTAAGATGTTCTCTGCACTTAGTTTGTCTTTTTTGTTAAAGAAAATCGTTCTATAAATACCTATAAGCATATGTTTATCGTTTAGTGTAGTGGTCTGGCCCCAAAGCTAGCATTGGTGTGCTCCCCAAGATGCTCTCTGCACTTAGTTTGTCTTTTTTGTTAAAGAAAATCGTTCTATAAATACCTATAAGCATATGTTAATCGTTTAGTGTAGTGGTCTGGCCCCAATGCGTTGACAAGACCTACAAGTTATCACTTTATCTGTGAGATTATGATTATGCATATTGATATTTACTTAAAAAGTAACGAGAACCCTCTTTACTTAAAAAAGTAACAAATTTACCAAAAAAAAAAAAAAGTAACAAGAACCCTCTTTACTAAAAGTTTCTTTTTTCATTATTATTAACTCGGTATGATCGAAAGTAATTCGATACAATTGTGGTATGGTACCAACTTTGAATACCAAAAACCAGAACCGTACTGTACCAAATTTATACGGTATAGTACGGTTTTGATATTTACAAAAATGGTTCGATATTGTTTCGATATTAAATCAATGCGGAAAAACTGTTTAAACACAATATTTATTGCGGTATAATTTTGATATGTATGAATCCATGCCACTTTTGTTATTAGTTCATTAAGATCCTAATGAAATTGTTATCAAACAATCGATAGAATATGATAATAATAAAGACATAGTAAGCAAATCTAATTAATAGAGATAAAACAAGTAATTTTAAAAAGATGAGTGAAGAACAAAGTAAGTAAATCTAATTAAGGATAGAGTAGAAATAAAGTGTTTTAATTATAAAATTACATTGATATCCCTTAACTTGATACGGTACCAATTCAATACGGTTTTAGTACGTACCATAACTATAATGTAAGAAAAAATTATCACTTAAAATATCTATTTTAAGTTTTAAAAGAACCAATACTTGAATCACCTGTAAACCTCAATGGCAGGTATGAACATTTTAATCGAGTGCCGAAGGAAAAGAAAAAGATGATCGTTTTGCATCAACTTTTGTAAAAAAAATATATTATCTTATCTTTATCTTTTCTACCTTTGGTGTGAAATATATTATATTGTTGTCCATGCTTTGTGGAACACGTGACTTGATAATGTTTTTTCCTTTTCCCACTAGGTTTACCCCCATTTGCGAGATACAATCTTATCATTCTTGAGCGTGTTCTAAGAGTGTTTGGTATTTCTAAAATTTGGTGGTTTTTTTTGGTAAATATAAATATATATATTAAGAAAGCCGTGTTATACACCTAGTTGAGGATGATCCTACAAACAAGGATCAAGTAGAACCTGGCCACAATGTCTCTACACAGTGTGGACACGGCCTTCCTAGCCAGGGCATCAGCATAAAAATTTGAAGCCCTTGGAATTTTTAAAAAAGTGCAAACAGTCAATTGTAGAACCTAAAGCAATTCAAATACATCATCTAGAATATCCTTTGTAGCTTGAAATTTAGAGTTGTCCAACCCTAAGAGGTAAGAGATACAAGCTTTGGTTTTTGTCCGGAGATTTCAAATATCTAGAGATTTCAAACTATGACTTCAACAGGGATTTAATTGTGTTGGTGGAGTCAATTTTTTGCTGGGTGCTGTTTTGATTCCCCCTTCCCATGCGCCCCCGTCGTCGTCCCCGGGTCTGCGTTTTGTGCATCTAAAGCAATTTGGATATGTTGATAACCATGATCAATGGCAGCAAGAACGTTCTCTCGGATAGCTACTGCCTCACCAATTTGGATATCCCTGAATTTCCAAGGTATGGAGCATGCACAAACCAAACCATCTGTTTCCATAATAAAGTAACCAACACCACCATTAATTGAACCATGACAAAGACTTGCACCACAAAACACATATGCTTGTAAAGCATAAGTTTGTGGGGGTTCTCTGGTTCAAAAGCATTGATTCCCTTGGTTCCACTGAATTAACTTGTAATACACTAGAATACCCACAAGCCATTTGGAACTCGTGTGATGCCACTTGTGCTTTTTGAATGATAGTTGTTGACTGCATATCCTTATGAGAAAAAACTAGTGCACACCTAGCCAACCAAAGATGCCAAAGGAGGAAACTCATATCAGTCAAAAGAGAAGGTCTCACATGTTTTGATAAATTATCAAAGGTCTTCCACGATGCTATAAAATTAGCTACACATGGAGACAAACCTTCCGGTGGTGAGAAGCCCATGCCACTGCCATACTAAATCAAGCGAGCGTAATGTTACACTTTTTTGTATGTTAAATAATGTATCTTATTTTCCTGGTACTTCAACCTATTTTGGCTAATCCAATGTCATCATTTGATAAAAAAATAAAAATAAAAATGTGTTTTTGGTGATCCAAATTTTTTTATATACTGGGGATAGGGACATTACATAATAGGCATGGTTTTGCCCTTGATCCGAGGGGATTCAAAATCGGTGTTTGGTTTTTGAAGTGTCTTGAATATCTTTGTATTAGAATATAGATTCCTTTCTTTCATGCACAAACATATTCTGTTCAACTTATTGGATGTTTTCATTTGGCGAATGAGAATAGTAGCTGAAATTTAATTGGGCCCTGATCTTCGCCCAAACCCTAAGAAACAAAATGAGGAACTTGCCACTTTTTGAAATTTGAACTTAATTTTTGTAATTCAAGCCTACCCTTTGGGTTGAAAAAATCAAACTAATATCAAATTTGAATCATATAATAATTGATATACAAAATATAACTTCTTGAATTTTGAATCTAACATGCTCTTCAATTTGAACCATCTAATATATAAAAATAATAGTTTATTACAAACCTATTATATAAAAACAGACTAACAAATACAATGTGACGTAGTTTTTAGAGTTTTACACTTTACACTATAATTCTAATTTTAAAATAAGCCTAATCAATATATAAGACATTGAAAAACTAGAAAATCTTAAATGAGTAGAAAATATATCATACCATCATACTATCATAGTACTAATATAAAAGCATGAACGGAAGGGACATAGCTACATCTTTTCCCCCTTAAAAGCCCTTAATTATTAAGGTAATTGACATGAAAATAATGTCATCAATGGTAATTTTACATTTAATAAGTATTAAATAAATTAATATTAATGACATCTTAATCATAAAAAATTATTAATTAAATAAATTATTAAATGTGGAGAGGAAAAGTCATAATTAAACGCCATAAGATTTAAGCATCTAGATTCAATAGATTTTTTTTTATTTTGGGGCAGAAATCTGGATTCATTTCTTATATATAGATATATAAGAAAAAAGAAACTTATTAATAAATAAAAAAAAAAGCATATTAAGAATAATTTGGATTAATAAAAAGAAAAATTTATATGTACATCCTCTTGGTGAGAATTAAACTAGCGTTGAGTCCCCTTAGTGTAAAATATTACGTCTAGGTCCCAAATCAACTAACACTTGATTGAAATTTTAAATATGTAAAGACCAAAATGTCCTTAACTTGTTTAATAAATATGAAATAACTAAAATACCCCAATACCTTCTTGTTATCAACTACATACATGGTTCTCCCTACAGCTTGCTGGAATCATTCCCGAAACCACCTTGCCCATAAAAGAGGGGGAGTGGGGAAACAAATCCAAATTAGATAATCAAAATTCAAACCTCCATGCATCAATCCAAAGAGCTGCAAAGGACAAAGATAAATTGCAGCTCTCTGGATCCAAATGAGGGATTAATTTTGCACAGAGTGAATTATCAACAATCTCAAAAATAGAAATGTGTTTCTACAGGCAATTTTGAACAATTAATTGATTTAGTTGGGGAATGTGTGCTCAAACCACCCAAAACTAAGTGAATCAAACAATATGAATGAATTTTACTGCTAATCAAGTAGGCCTAATTAGTTTTTAGCAAACGACGAATTGAATACAAAGTACAACACCGGAAAACTGATTCACAAGGATTCTTCTTGAGCAACCCCTAGATCAAAAATCAGTATTCACTATATCTGAAGACAAAATGATGGATTTCACTAAATCAGGAGAAAACTAATAAGCCCAGGAATTTATGGTTGACGGAGTGGACTTTCTACGCTATTATATCCATGATCGAACGCATAAGGAAGCAAGATGGGAGTTGGAGGGATTGGTGCTGGTTCGGCCATGGAAGGTCTTACAAGGGCTTTTGAGGAGTTAATGTACAAGAGTTGAAGCTCAAGGGGGAGAAGGCTGTCGAGAGATTGTGTAACGCATGGGCTGGCAGGGACTATTACAGTGAGCATTGTGGTTATAATTGCGTTTTCTGGGTTTAGTGGTTTCTCATCTGGGTTCACGGGTTCCTGATAATCCAGCGGTGAGATTTTTTTTCTCTTCTTTCTTTCTTTCTATCTTTCTTCTTCTTTGTTTTTTTTTTCTGGTGGCTCTTAGTGTGGTTTCCGACAATGGCGCTCGGATACATGAAGAAAGAAGATGAGTGAAGGGGGAATCCCTTCACTCACCCACCTATATGGTTGATAAGAGTCATACAATAATTATTAAACAAGTTAGGGATATCGTCGACAATAAAGAATAAGTTGGGGATATTTTGGTCTTACCAAATTTAAAATTTGAATGAAGCTAAGGGTTGAAAACAATGTTAGCTGGTTTGCACTAAGGAGACTCAACAATAATTTAGATCACACTAAAAGGATTCCACATGTAAATTTCTCTAAATAAAAGTGATTGCGTTGTGCGTATCGACCCGTGCAGTGCTGTAGCTAACGTGTTCGCAAGAATGAAACTCAAAGGAATTTACGGGGGCCCACACAAGTGGTGAAGCATGTGGTTTAATTTGATGTAAAGCGAAGAACCTTACCAGGGCTTGACATGCCGCGAATCCTCTTGAAAGAGAGGGGTGCCTTCGGGAACGCAGACACAAGTGGTGCATGGCTGTCGTAGCTCGTGCCTTAAGGTGATGGGTTAAGTCCCGCAATAAGCGTAACCCTCGTGTTTAGTTGTCACCGTTGAGTTTGGAACCCTGAACAGACTGCCGGTGATAAGCCAGAGAAAGGTGAGGATGACGTCAAATCATCATGCCCCTCATGCCCTAGGTGACACACGTGCTACAATGGACGGGACAAAGGGTCTCCGAATACTACATTAAGATTGAATTTAGGAATTAAGAATCTAATTAATGAATACAAATTCAAAACTATTGAATTATTTAAAATTTATAATAATAGAAACTCAACCATTAATGGAAAGAGAGAAATAATTAATGAATACAACTAAATAAATGTGAAAAATAAGGAAACTTAATATAAAGGTATCAATTCATTTTGAAGTGGAAGAACTTAATAAGAAAGATTATCAATTTTTTCAATTTTTTAATTCAAAATTGTAAAAAACTAAACCTACCAATTAGGAATCGAAGTATCAAATTCGAAACTAATTTACGTAAAATATTCAAATTTAAGTATATATTCGGTCTTTAAATTTTATAAGATGGAAATGAACCGTTAATGGAAACTAAAAGAAATTGTTCTTGAAGGAATTTAAGTAGATTCAATTCTTTATCGCCTTCCCTAGTCAATGCAATGAAATCCCTTCAATAGAAGCATCAAGTTGCTAATGGAGTAGCAGGTTGCTTCTATCGTAATGTACAGAATTGTTGCAGGCATTTTTGATTAAATGTTGAATCGTTTTTTGAATCTTTTCTGTTGCAGAACTTCTTTTGAGCTTTAATTAATATATAACAATGTCATTCTCTTTAGTCTATAACTTTTCTTTTACCTTCTCTGTGTCAAGTTTGCCCTTAATAGAACTTCACTTGGAGTATAACAATCAAATCTAAAAATTCCTATGGATGAAACCCATAGAGCCCAAGCAACTGAAGGTCCTGTTAGGGTGATTGTAAGCAATTAATTACAAGAAAGAATTGTTCTTGGTTTTGAAAATGATTGATTTTCCTATAATCACTAGAGTTCTTAGAGTTCCTGTTATAATCACTAGAGTTCTTAGAGTTCCTGTTCTTGGTAGCCTAAAGACATTTATCAACAGATCTCAGAAAAAAGTATGTAGCGTATCTCCTAAATTGAGGACATTGAGCAAATCTCAATTTCAGTTATAATTTAACTTTCTATTTTCTCTACCAATCCTTGCAGTTAAAAAAGCTTATGAAATCCAAATAATGGACCTTTGGTAATTTTCAAAAGGCCCACCAAATGGTTGATGTTCTACTTCACTTTTTAGTATTTTTTTTTCTTCCCTTTTCTGAATATAATATTATTTTTTCAATGCATGTAAAATGTTCATAAGTTTCTTAACCAAGCAACAAGAGAGTCTTATAGACGGTTCAAAATGATGAGAAGCTTAGAAAATCTTTAACATATTAAATCATTTTTTTTTTTTTTGAGAATAGATTGTAGTATGAACTTAGGCTCTTTTTGGTATCAATTATCATTGTCAATTATGAGAAATTTTCATTATTTTAAATTGTTTGGCATCTATTCTTAATTTTATTTTTATTTAAAATAATAGAAAAACCTCTAAAATCCATAATGAACTTTTTATCCATTATGGATTATAATGGTTTTTTTTTGCCTTGTAAGTTTACTTAAAGTTTTATAAGGAAGATGAGGGTAAAATAGTCAATACACATTCTTTTATAACAATTATACTTTTTCCTTCTTTTCTCACTTGTTTACTATCATTTTTTAACAATTTTTTTTATCTTAACACCAAACTTATTTTTCATTTCATAATTTATTTTCGATAAAATTCACCAAACCATTTTTCATTCTTGACTAATAATGAATTCTTGTACTTATTTATTTTAAATAGGCATAATAGAGAATGAGAATTGATACCAAAAAGAGCCTTAGTGATGGTAGTTTTAGGCTGTTCTCTCTAAATGGGATCGACTATATGAATTTCTTCTTTCCAGTCCTATTTGAAGACATGCTAGAATCATTGAATTAAATTCAACTTCAATTTAAGTCAAATATGTTAGTGCAAGGATCTCTTCAATTAATAGAAATATTATACATGTAAAAAGTCACCAGATATTTTCTACACAATAAGGTTTAATGTGTATATTAACTTACATATAAACCGTTGTTAAGTAGTACATAACTATACCAATACAGATTTTACCATGGTTCTCATCAATGAAACCCAAAATAACCCTACTAAGAAATCATATAGTAAATGTAACATTAAAAAAAAAATGTATAATACTCCCCAATACAAATTTATGTTTGGAGATACAAGACTAATTCTTTCCTTTGGTAATTACATATTGGGAGGTGGGTTTCTTTTTTTTCATAATCTTATTTAATTATAATGCTCTTGTAACTTGTTGCTCACACGTCTTGAATAAAAAGCCTAAACATTTTTTGGGGACCTATAGTGGGCGTTATGGATTTTGTTTTGGTTTAGTGCCATAAATGCACTGAACCGTTAGGCAATACAACATGGACCGTCGGATCAAAATCTTGATCGTTGATTTTCATGTTCGAAATTTCGTTAAGATCGAAATCTTGACCAAAATCTTAATCTGATGGTTAAAGCCTTAATTTGCTTCTAATGCAGATTTATCTCCACCACCTTCACAGAAATACATGAGGATACGTTCCCTCCACATCCTGCCTTTGTATTGCTTTTTGCGTGTTGTGCTTTGCGCATTTTGAAGTATTTTGTATGCAAAGTGACTGCAACTCTAAGTAAGCCTAATCAATCTTGGTTGTTGGTGGAGTAAAAATTATAGCTTGAATAATTTGGATTCTCTATCGTGATGGATAGAGGTCTATGTTTTCTTTACATTTCTTCACCAAATATTAGAAGTGGGTTTACCTCTAAATTTTAACAAAAGAAAATTCAGATTTGGTTCCCATAATGGAACTCATTCCTAATGTTTGGAAAAAAGTGTGAAGAGAGAGTATCCCAACTCGCTGGCCAATGGAGTGCCTCATCCACTAGTGTTTTTGATTACTTTATTTTTGGTTCTGATATTGTATTCATATTTTCTATATTCAGAATAGTGCATTGACAGTAAATCTTTTTAAGGTTTTCACTTAAGTTGAGCTGAAATTCTTAACAGTTCACTTTATATTTTTTTTAAATTAAAAATTACTCACAATTATATTTTTTTTGTGTTAAAAATAAAATTACATTTTACCCCTGAATAAAAATAAAAATATTTTATTTTATTAAAGTTACACTTAAATTTTTGAAAATTTACAAACAAACTCCGTAGTTCACTCTATAGTCTATACCGGGGAAAATTGTTTCCAAATGTTAACCGAAGCTACCCATAAGAGCAAAGATCGAGAGAGAAATTCCTATTTCTTCTTTTCCCTTCATCGGCTGAATTGGGAAATCATTACCAAAGTGATTTTCACCGATTCACTGTGACAGATCACAGCTTTGGTTGAGGAAATTGATGTGTTGTGTCTTCAAAGGTGTTGATGAAATCTATGATTGAAATCTCGGCTGACATTTTAGATTGGACTGAACAAATTCTCTCTTTGATCGTCACGTGTATTCATGAAGTAAATTTGAACAAGGATTTTTTTTTTGGTGAATTTCGAAGAAATGAAATGATACCAGGTGGAGAAACGATATATGTATAATATCATCGAGATATCGTTTAGTATCGCTGAAAATCTTCGAATCGGTGAAAACTCGGCCAAAAATCGATTGTAGAAGACCAAAAAGGAAGTGAACGATGAGGACAAAAAATCGACAGTAGAAGACCAAAGAAGAAGAAGAAGATGCGAAATATCCCTCATCGTTCACTTCTTTTTCTCTCATAGCACTGGAATCACTGAAACCACTATTGAAATAGAAATCTTTGCGCGAACCACTGTCTGGTTCTCCTTTTTTTATTTTTTTAAAATCTCAGTGAAGTGTGAACTGACACAAATGTGAAGAATATAAATTGTTTAACTATTGTACATAGAAACTTGGTAAACCACGCACAGAGAGAAGTGAGCTTTCACCACACACAAAGGAACCACCGCTGAGATGAAATCCGATTATCCCAAACAAATACGAAGTGGAAATATCTCTTACACATTGAAAAATAATTGAATCCGATTATCCCAAAACGCATACGAAGTGGAAATATCTCTTACACATTGAAAAATAATTGAAAAATAAAAAAATCCTTTGCGTGAGATGGGATTATGGGAATGGGTTGGGAAATTTATCTGACACATGGTTTTATAATAAGAAAAGATATTGCGTGAGATTGGAATGTGGTTGGGAACCTGGGAATTGGGACGATTTTGAAAGTTTAAAAGGTCAAATTGAGATTGCGTGTTATAGAAGTAACAGGGTATTTTAATTTGTAAATGTGGGTTTGGGAATCACGACAGAAGAATTAAATTAAAAAAAGGACACACGAAATCGGCGCAGTTTTTGCCACTACCCAATCACCAGAGAAAATGCCAGACTTTCATTTAATGACAAGTCTACTTGTGACATATATAGTATATACTGCCATTATTGGAAGCCGAAGACTTCTTGAAGTTCGTCGATCGTACCTCTCCTTCACCGAATCAAGACTGGACTAACAGGTTGGTCAAAGTCAATTTCAAGCTCTTAAATTTAAGATTGCAGAAATGGGAACACGTTTCAATAATCCTTTCAGAAACCTGGTCTCCTCGATAAACGTGGGAACAAGTCAATCGAAAATCATGAAGCTACAGCGTACAAGGATGACTGGTCAAACCATTTAATTCATACATTCATACATTCCAAGCAAAACTCGATCATCGAATCTCCCTATAAAAACCCAACATTGGTTCACCATTTTTGTATTCTCTAAACAATCGCTGCTAATATTATCTTGATCAGTGAAGTACAAGAGCTATACTGAACAGAAGGAATCACGGAGAGAAAAGATGGCTTCTTGCATGGGTTGTTTGCTCGGATTCATGTTTATCATATCACCTCTGCTTCAGAGAACCACCGCTGAGGCAACCATTACTTTGCAATGGAGCACTTTTCCTGCTTCTAACATCTCTAGTCCCCTTTCCGTTGGCGATACACTAGGTGAGTTAGAAAAATTTTCTCCTCTTATGGGTAAAGGTTCTTCTCTTCTGTGTTGAAATTCCACTTTCTCTGATGCTAAAATTAAATGGAGATTCCAAATACGTTTTTGAGTAAAACGTCCTAGCTAATTCATTTGTTGTTTATACTGTTCTGCTTCTGCAGTTTTTAACGTCACATCAGGTCACAGCGTGGCTGAGTTCTCAAAGGCAGACTATGAATCCTGCAGTAACAAGAACAACTCCCTCGTTTTTTTGGGACCGCTCGAAGCGAGCTTTACGTTTGGAACCGCAGGAGAACACTACTACTTCTGCACCATTGATGATTACTGTGAAAAGAACATGAAACTGGCAATTAATGTTGTTGCCTCTCCCACTTCTAGTCCTGGCTCTGCCCCTTTACGCGGCTTTGGAGGCTTATCTGTTCTTCTGCTCTTTACTGTCATCACTTTCCTTTATTAGAATCAGTATATCTTCATCAATATTAAATATGTGATAGACATTGTATTTGTAAACCTGTCTCGATTTGAGGCGGTTAAACTAATTATCTTTTCCGAAGCATCCAGCCGCCATCTTTGAATCAAATTTTTATTTTTTTTATTTGTCGAGCTGTCGTGACCAGCGGAGAGTATCGGAACCTAACGTTTTCTCGTTCCGAAAGCTTCTGCCGCCGCTGTCTCTCCACCTCATCCCCTCCCGGCCTCCTTTCCCTCTCTCCGCCTCTCTGCTTTTTCTGATTTTTTTCCTTTTTTCCCCTGCTGCTCCCCTTCCTCTCTGCTACTATCCTTTCTCTGGTTTTTCTGTTCTTTCCGACACTATGATTCTGCCTTCTCCATCTCCCTTCTCTTCGATTCTTGGTCTCGTTTTTTTACTAGTTTTTATCCATTACCTCCCTTCTCATCTACCGTCTCATCTTTCTTAGTTTTTCGTTTTTCATTTTATTCTTCCCTGGTTTTCTCTATGGTCCATATTTCTCATTCTCTGTATTCGTTTTCTATTTTTTTTCTGGGTTTTATCCATCGTCCCTGCTCTCTCCATTTCTTAGCAGTTTTCTCTTCACTCCTCTGTTTCAAAGCTTCCGGAAAAAAAAGGCAACACAGCAGACAGGATGGTTGATGCAAGTGTTGGGCAATTTTTCTGGGATTTTGGAGTTTGTTTTGTTACTTTTTGCTCGTTTTCTGCTGATGGTGATATCCTGGGGGTAGCGGCTTCAAGATGGGAGTTTAGAAACGGGTGTCTTTTGCCTCAACAACTGAGTTGGCGTCTTTGTGGCGTGTTCTGTCTTCCCGTTTGTGGCGTGCTCATTTGTCGCCCTGGTGGAGTGTGGTTTGTAAGCCCTTGGGGCGTGTGTTTTGTCCGCCATTGTGGCATGTTTGGTCTTTGCCTATGAGGCGTGTGGTATGTAAGTCTTGGGGCGTATGGTTTGTTAGCCCTTGTGGCGTGCTTAGTTTTCGCCTTTAAGGCGTGGTTATGTCTGCGTCGGTGTCCGCCTGTTTGGTGTGTCTCCACAGGCCGTGGTGGTTGTTATGTTCATCATATTCATTAGGTTTTTCTGGCTCTGTGGTTGTCACAACCAGTATTCTGAGGGTTTATTAGGTTCGGCCCATCCCTTAGTCTTTGTTTTTTCTTTTTGTTCGGTGTTTGTGTCTATGTTATCTTTCAATTATGAATGAAATGTTTGAACTTTTGACAAAAAAAAAAATCAAATACTCAAAAGATAAGGATCAGATAATGGGTACTGGTCTTTGCCAGCTGAGCCCACTTTGATGGTAATAAACACAAACTTCACAAATAAAATTATTCTCATCCATTCATATGCATTCAATCATGCATACTGGGGATCTTAATTGATTCGCTTTTTAGATACCTCTCATGGCTTTTCTGCTCAAACACATGTGTGGTAAAAGATTTTAGTCCTTGGCGACAATAATTCCACACTTTAGTACCTAACACAACCAAGAGAGACGAATGAAATAGAACTTTGGACAAAGAACTTGATAATTAGTAACTTAAACAAGAAAAATACAAGTCAAACCTGGTGGCTTGGTCCATGTATTACTATCCTAACATCCCCTCAAATTGGGATGGGAAGACAAACCCAATTTGTCATATATAACATCAAACTCCTAACAATAAAGTGGCTTAGTAAAGACATCAACCAATTGTTGAGATGATAACACAAAAGTCAAAAAGTTAACGAAGGATCCCAAAGCAGTCATCGGATTACGAACAAATTGTAATCAACATTGATATGATTCCTATAGACATGATTGACAATATTATTGACATTCATGTAAAGAGCACTAAGATTGTCACAAAAAAAATGAAAAGGACGTGATAAGCAATAAGTACCCATACCATGCACGAAGGAAAAAAGACAACCAAATCAACAAGCGGCCTTCTTGTATCAATTATTATTCTCTATTTTGTCTATTTAAAATAAATGAATACAAGAACCCATCTTTGGTCAAAAATGAAAAAATGATCGATAACTTTATTTTGGATAAATTATGGAATGAAAAAATAAAAGTTGGGCTTCATGTTTAGGATATTAGATCTGTTTCAGGAACGATTTCAAATGATGAACAGTCAACAGTCAATCCATTCAAATGATGACGGAAATTAAAGGTTTGCGTGTCAACCATTCCAAGCTAGCAAAGCTTGACCATTGTATCTCTTCTATAAAGCCCCAATTCTAGAGTTCACCATTTATTGTGTTCTCCAGAGAATCGTTGCTATTACTCACTAAGCGACGTACAACCTATATTGAACAGAAGCAATCACAGAGAAAAAGATGGTTTCTCGCCTGGGTTGTTTCATTGGATGCATGTTCATCATATCAGCTCTGCTTCAAGGATCCACCGCTCAGACAAACTATACTATTCTATGGACGTTTCCTCCGTCTAACTCCTCATATACGTTTTTTGTTGGCGATGCACTAGGTGAAAGTCTGAACTCTCTCTCTCTTAAAGAACCAACATGCTTATTTAGGGTTTCAAGATCACCTTCAAGTGCTCAACTTTGAGTATGGATTCTCTATCCATATTCGAAGTAAATTTTTCGACCTTGGGTTCTTGACGCGTACTTAATCTCAAAGTAGAATCTAATAAATTAGCTCAAATAAAACTTAGCATCATTAATAATTATTTTAGTTGATTTTAGAGAAAAAGAAATCTTACGAATCCAACCATAAAGATTGTGAAATTTTCTTCCCATGTAGACCAAGAATCCAAATTCCTAAACTGGGTAGTAAGAAAACGGTAAATTGAGATTCCAGATAGTTTTTAAGTGAAACTTCCTCATTTGGTGTATGTTTTGCAGTATTTAACATCACATCTGGTCACAGTGTGGGTGAGTTCTCAAAGGCAAACTATGAATCATGCAGTAACAAGAACGATTCCTCCATTGGTATGGGACCGGGTTCGATGAGCTATACCCTTGAAACCTCAGGAGAACGCTACTTCTTCTGCAACATTGACAATTACTGTGAAAAGAACATGAAGTTGACACTATACGTTGTTGCTCCTCCTACCTCGGCACCTCCCCCTCCCAGCTCCGCCCCTTCACTCACCGGTGGCGGAGGATTATCTCTTCTTCTGCTATGTACTTTCATCTCTTTCCTTTATTAGAAGCAATGCATCTCTGTCATATCAACACCATATCCTTAATTAATAATTCAGTGCTGATAGAGACATTGCGTTTATGAACTTGTACACGAACTGTACACTGACCATATCAGCTCTTGTGGTTGTAACTTTAGTTATCTTTTCAAACCATGAATTGAAGTCATTGGAAGACAGGGAAAAGATAAGCAGACAACTTTACAAACAAATGTATTATCATCCACTCATATGTGTTCAATCATATTGCGGATCTTTAATTGATTCTGTTTTCAGATATCCCTGACGACTTTTCTGATGAAACCCATGTATGGATAAGGATCTAAGTCCCCAGCTACAATAATACTTCTATCTTTTGTAACTAAAATTAAATGAGAGAGATTTTTTTCATGTACCCCCTCTCAACTAAACCAAACTCTGTGCATCCCTTCAAATCTAACTTACACTTTTCAAATACCCCCTCCAACCTTCACCCATTTAGTGCCTGTTAACTTCTAACAGTTTCTTTTAATAGAAAAGAAGAAAAAAAAAATCTAACAGCAAGAATTAAATATATATACTTATGTATATACACGTTTAGAAATACTAAGGAAAAATGGCCTGCAAAACAGCTTCTTCAAGAAAAGAGATTGATAGGTGCGCTAAATCAGTGTTGAGCATCCCCTCAAGCTACAGTGCAAATTAAATACGACATTTTAGTTAAATGTGTAATTAAATCCAATCATGAGGCATAATGTAATCGATGCCAAAAATATGTTTGAATTAACTAAAAACTAAAATAAAAGGATTAAATGGCAAGAGAAATTAATTGCTAGAGTGTTAAAGCACCCAATTGAAATTTTTGTTTTTAATGTGGATCCGTCTTTCTACTATTTGCCAATGGATTATGAATTGATCATTTGAAACAATATGTCATCAAAATAGAAAGGAAGATTATTGTACATGCAGTGTACATCAATTTTTTCAAATGAAGTTTTTATTGTTTTTATATTGGTTTAATGATTTAAGGGTAATTTTCATCTGGACCCCCGAGGTTTGGTCTAGATCATTTTTAGTCCAGTTTAAGTTTGTTTTTGCATATGGCTCCCCTGTGGTTTGAAGAAATGATTAAATAAGGACACACTTAACAAAAATAGTTAGTTTAATAAATTTTGTGACAAAAATACCCTTATGTCCTTTAGACTTCTTTTTATTATTTTGCTGGGGCCCATTCCTGCATTCTTGCATCACCAATCGTTTTCATTCCGTTTGTTTCTTTCTTCGGATTTTAAATTTTGCACTTTGAGGGCTGATTCGCATGATTTTGCAATTTTAAACTTTCAAAAGTGGGAGAGTTTTTCCTTCATATGTTCAACTTCCGTATCTGTTCCTCGAGCGCAATTCTCTAACGAAACAGAATTCGCCAATGCGCGAATCGATTGGAATGAGACCCCAAAAGCCCATATCTCCAAAGCTGATCTTCTGGGGATCAAGAAGAAAGAAGTGAAAGTTGAAGTGGAAGAAGGGAGAGTGCTTCAGATCAGTGGAGAGAGGAGCAAGGAGCAGGAAGAGAAGAATGAGCAGTGGCACCGTGATGAGCGTAGCAGTGGTGGTAAGTTCCTGCGAAGGTTCAGGTTGCCTAAGAATGCAAAGCTTGATCAGGGGAAGGCTGCCATAGAAAATGGAGGTGGGTCACTGGAGGTTGAGGAGGAGAAGATGAGAAGCTAAGAGGTGATGAAGAGGAGAGGGTGAACGGAAAAGTGTTTTGATAGTATCTATTTTAATAAATTAAAACTAAAATAATAAAAAGAAGTCTAAAGGACACAAGGATATTTTTGTCACAAAATTTATTAAACTAACTATTTTTGTTAAGTGTGTCCTTATTTAATTATTTTTTAAAACTACGGGGGAGCCATATGCAAAATAAAACTTAAACTGGACTAAAAATGACCAAGACCAAACCTCGGGGGTCCAGATGAAAATTACCCATGATTTAAACAATGCCCTTTCATTTTAATGCATCAAGTAATTAGTTGGGCATCAATTATGGTGTTGAAATTCCGTCAAGTGCGAAAGATGATTACTTGATTGTGCATAAGATGAAAAATCCAATACCTATTGACGAACCAGTGACTTAAGGATTGGCAAGTTTAAAAAGGTGGTGTTTATTACCTACAATAACAGTTAAAAGAATAAGCAGCTTCTTTACACCAAACCAAATTCTCTATAGAAATGTAGTTTGAACTCTAAATTCTCTATGATGAGGTGGAGTTCAATAAAAGAAGTAAGAAGCTAACATACAATTTAAGAAATTTGATATAGTTAAATTCTCATTTGTTATTTGATATAGCTTTGTAAGTAAAACATTATTTATAAAGATTCTTGTAATTTCAAAGCTGAAATTGTCATACATTAAAAAGAATATTGTTAAAAAAAAAACCAAAGAAAATAATATAAAAAAAAAAAGACAAATTCAAAGGAATACTTAAGCATTAGATGATATAATGAAACAACAATTTTAAGTTTATTTGGATTAAGAAAATAAAACATCTATTGTTATACACATCAATTAACTAATGACCTTGAAGTTTAAGATAAATACGCATTCAAAGTTAGGTTGTATAACATTGATCAAAATCCTTGTTTCTTTTATCTTGTTTTCTACGTTTATTATTTCATGAACAGTCTCTTTCTTTTCTTCCTTATATTATTATTATTATTATTTTCATATATAGTCACGTGCATTTGCACGTGTAATTTTTTTCTAGTATATATATATATATATATAAATAAAAAACATAATCCTTATAGGGCCTTGGTTGCAAGCGGTGATGTAGTTTCAGACCATTGATCCAAGGTTTCTTATCTGCAGCAAACAAGATAATCTGTTGGAGGAATCATGTCTGAGGGTTGTGCAACTAAAATTGTCTCTAATTGGAATCAAGGGTTATAAAGAAGCACAAGTATCTTCCATATGATATTTGATCCTAAGTAAGGGTGTCAATTTGTAATTGAAGTGCCAAATCCAAATTTAATTGAATTAATTGAATCGAATTAGATCAGATCGAATTTAAATCAAATAATTGAAATTTAATTTGGTGCAGTTCTCTTCTTCACTTTTAAGCTCTTTTACCCCTATTTCGTTCAAGTTCTTTAAGCTTGAAACCTTAAGGTTGTGCTAAGTTCTGATCATGAAGTATTGTTCTCCTTCAATGGCCTATGTTCTCATACCACCACATTATTAGTCAGCGTGCATAAATCAAATCAAGGGTGTTGTACAGATGATATTCTCTGAATTTGTCAATGATCAGTTTCTTCTCTTTTTTGACATAGACCACATACATGATTTATAGGCCTAATCATCTTGGGAAGATCTCTCACAGTTTACCTCTAAGCATGGAAAGCTTGAAGTAGTTAAAAACGTCCCCACTTACAAGGATGAATAGTCAATTACTTGTTGAGGTTGCCTAAAAATAATAATTTAGTTGACCAAGCGAGAATCATACATCCAAAGCAAAGAAACATGCATCCAAGCAAAGCTTGCTTTTCAAGTTTTCAACCACGCCAAGCAGAGCTTGATCACTCAATCTCTCTATAAAAGTTCAATATCAGCTCACCGTTTTTGTTATCTCTAAACAATCTTTGTTCGTATTAATTAGAAGAAACAAGTGCACGCTAGTGAACAGAAGTAATAATCTCAGAGAAAAAAGATGGTTTCTTACATGGGTTGTTTGCTTGGATGCATGTTTATCTTCTCAGGTTTGCTTCAAGGAACCACCGCTCAGGTAACCTATACCATTGGATGGAGTTTTCCTCTGCCTAACTCCTCATATACGTTTTCCGTCGGGGATACACTAGGTGAACGTCAATTCCTTAAGTCTCTTTCTCTCTCTATTAGGCCTCTTTATTTCTAAATGTTCTTAATCTGAATTATTTCCACATGATCTTCTCTTACTAGTTTGGCTTGATGACTCAAGTGTTTTTCCTATTGTGGTTTTATCTTAATTATTGGTCTCTCTCTCTAAATTGAGATGCGAAATACCTATTAAGTGAAAATTCTTAATAAATTTGATGTCTATATTGTTCTGCAGCGTTTAACGTCACATCAGGTTACAGCTTGGGTGAGTATTCAAAAGCAAACTATGAATCCTGTAGCAACAAGACTCAATCTCTCATTTTTATGGGACCATGTACAGTGAGATATAGCTTTCATACCCCAGGAGAATACTACTACTTTTGCAGCATTGGCGATTTCTGTGAAAAGAACATGAAATTGGCAGTTTACGTTGTTGCTCCTCTCAACCCGGCAATTACTTATCCTCCCAACTCCGCCCCTTTACTCACCGGTGGAGGCTTATCTCTTCTTCTTCTGCTATGCACTTTCATGGCTTTCCTTTATTAGAATTAATCAGCACATCTTTATTATATGTTTATTTAATAACTCAATAATTGTATTTATCAACTTGTATATCAAGTCTTACATGTATCTATCAGCACTTGCGTGGTTAGAAGAGTCTATCTTCTCTATACTATGTTGCTTGCTCCAGTATATTGCTCAACGCTCAAATGGTGTCAATTGAATAAGAAAATTTCCCACCATTCATTGAAGCATCTGCGTTAAAATTTCAATTAGTGAATTTTTCCTTATCTGTCATATACTCAAAATTTGTGCTCCCATCCATTGCATGTGTTTCAGCTAACTGAAAATTACAACGAAGAAAGGGGTTGCCCCTCTAATTTAGTGGATGGAATCATTTCAAATGCAAAATAATGTTTAAAGATCATCAAAGGGTTACTTAATTGGCAATGACCAAAGCCACTTAGTGAGGATATCATGAGTTTAATTATCCTTGATGATGTATTTAAATTATACTTAATAGTTGTCTTCATGTTGCAATTGCTCTAATGGTAAGACCAACACCTCTTAAGGCGCATATGGTATAGGTCAAGGAACAGTTTTTGGCATTCTTCCATTCTCAGAATGCCAAAGAACACCCAAAGCGTTGGTAAAATGTGACGTTCTTTCATTTTTAGGAAACGAACCGGTCCAATTTTTTTTTTTAGAATGTTTTTTGCAAAATAGCTTTGACTTGTTTAGTTGTTTTCAAGAACAAAAAGCACTTCAGAGAAGGACGTTCAACTAAAACTTCATTCACAAGCAACTTCAAACTCCTTCCCGCCTTTATAATAATTTTTTTGTCTTTTTAAAATATAAAAAAAAATCCATCATCTCAAGTGTTCTTAGTACAGATTTTACCAAAAGGTCAAAATTGTGCTCAGACAATCATTTTTTTATTAAAAAAAAACATTAGCAAATGATTTCACAAAGAATGTCATTCTCAGAAAAGACCATTACTAAATTTCCAAATTTCATCCCAAACCTCCTTCTTGATGTGTGTGCAGCTATACTCACTCGAAGACAATGGCTTTTTCTTCAGCTCCTCCTTCCTCACATTACATAAGGCTCTATATGTCGATTTCACATTAAACATACCATTTCTTGATGCAACCCAGTAGAGACTATCTTACTGTGGGAAAAGATTGATGTTAATTTTTAGGATTGCTTCATTATCTTCTTTGCTGAATAGGGCAAAGATCACATTCCATTTCCTCTCCCTCTCATCAATGAGCTCTTCAACTCTCTGAATATTACACCCTGGAGATTTCCTTGACTGGATCCTATACATGAGAAGTGAAGGCACCCAGTTATCCTCCCAAATGTTGATCTTGTCCCCTTCTCCTATTCTCCAACACAACCCAGCTTTTAAGCGTTCTCTCCCAGTAAGAATGTTCCTCCATGACCCAGCCTTTGCATGCATAAAAGAGCATCTCGATCAGAGAGTATATGCTCTTCATCATACATGCTCACAATGAATCCTGCTCCTTCCATAGCTTTCATGCCAATTTGGTCAGAGTGTTTGATTTTATTGATTTTCAATCAAGGGTATAAGTTTGTAAATTTGAATTCTTAAGATCCTTGAAAATAAAATAAAAAAATTAAAATTGAAATTAAATTTTCTTTTTTAATATAAACTGTTAAATTGAAATGACATATATGATACAATCTTGACTATTGCACCATAAAGGTATTTTGGTCATCAAATTATGATTTGTTCTTAACTAGTCCTTTTTAGAAACCTCAAGGGAGCCATATGCAAAGAAAGATTTTTTTTGGACTAAAAGTGACTTAGACCAAACCTTAGGGGTCTAGATGAAAATTACCCAAAAATAAAATAAAGAAAAGGTGGTTGGATGTATAATAATTTGAAATTTGATTCATTCTTTCCATTTATTGATGTGACTGTTCTTCGTTCATTACTTTGTTTAGTTTAATGAATTGATGAATAGCTTTCGGTCATTTCATTTTCTTTATCCTTTTTGAGTTTTCCTACCGGCCATTTGCTATATACTTTGGGATATGAGAATTGAGGATAACTTTGAATGGTGGAAAATGGAAATTCCTTTGTGTTGGCTGTTGACAATAATCAAATTTTATCTGAATGTATATTAATTTAAGTGTTGGAACCTTGTATGACGTGGCTGGCATTTTGCATGATCTCCCAGTACACATGTCCAGATTACATAAAATAGTGAAGAATCCAATAATCAATCTGGATGAACACATGACAAAATATCCATTCAAACGCAGAATTCAAGAAACATTTATCCAAGCAAAGCATTGCGTTTCAACCATATCAAGCTAGCAAAACTTGACCATCAACAATCTGTTCTATAAAAGCCCTGATAAGTTGATTTCATGCATATTATTTTATATGATTAATTAACTATATTTCCATGTATTTACAATTGTTTATATCAATTTACCCTAATATGATTGAAATAATATTTCCCCTTTCCTTTAATTTCTATAATTTTGGTGATTTTATATATTCTTAACAAATTCTATAAGATTTATTACTTTTACTGTGATTATCATCAATCATTATTCAAGTCCTACCTCATAACTAAATGTTTTTTTTTTTTTTCTTTTAGGTTTGTGAAGGAAGAGGAAGAAGAATCAATTCAAATAGAGGATAGGTCGTTTTGGTGTCTGTGTTTTGATAGTATTATGGATGGTCATTGGTGTGTGGCTGTTTTTGGAGGGGTTGGTTTGGTCTTAAATCCAGGTGGCGGACTGGGGGGCGTTTTGGGGCGTTGGAGGCGTGGGGTTGACCGAGCGTTGGTTGGCTTTGGAGTGGTTGGGATGTTTTTTTGATTTTTGTGTTTTGATTGTAATGTTTTTGTTTCTAGTATGACTAATTTGTTTTTTAGGGATCGATGTGTATCTTTGATTCCACTTTGATTTATCAATTAATTTTGATATTGTTTCCTTGTTGGTTTTTATTGTTCTTCATGCTTTTGATTAATTGGACTAATCAACTGTTTGTTAATCATAATGCTGGGGGGTTTATGTGTTTAGTTCATTGGAGTGCATTATTACATGTAGGATGTTTTTCTGGTTTGTGTGTTGTTATGGGAATCGTTTAATGATTTTGGTTGTTGTAACAATAGAAATATGTGGGTTAGAATTGGGATTTCTATTAGTACTGGGAGCTAATAGATAGGAAAGGAATCTCGACTATCAATCGGAAAATATTTCTCAAATTATAAGAGGGGGGGTGGGAATGTTGTTATGGTGAAATCGCCCATGGTCTTTGCAATTAATAATCTCAATTTAACTTTCAATTTGCAATATAGTCTAGAATTTTATCTTCTTTTATTTGTTCAAATATTGGTTAATTAATTTGGTTTAATCTATAGTCTTGGGTGTCTTTTATCATATATTACTTGTTTTTTTGCATTGTACTTTTTCACAACAAGCCCAATGCTAGTTCTCTATTTTTGTATTCTCTAAACAATCGTTGCATGCTAGTATTAACCAGAGGGAAGTACAAGCACAAGTTCTACTGAACAGAAAGAATCACAAAGAAAATAAGATGGCTTCTTGCATCGGTTGTTTGCTTGGTTGCATGTTTATCTTATCGGCATTGCTGAAGGGAACCACCGCTCTGGCAACCTATGATATTGAATGGACTTATCCGGCTAACTACTCTTCATTGACAATTTCTGCAGGCGATACAATAGGTAATCTCTCTCTTTTTTTTATGAAATATTGAGTATGGATCAGCTAAGAGGAGTATGTGCTCCTGTGATGTTCTTTAAGCTTTGTGTGGTGAAAAAACCATCACGAAAATGCATGCTTCTCCTTAGAGGGATGGTGATCTAGACTCTAACAAACTGAGCAGGAAGAAAATGCTAAATTGAGATTGCAAATATTTTTTTGAGTGAAACTTGCTAATTTGATGTGTATATTGTTTTGCAGCTTTTAACGTTACATCAGGTCACAGCATTGGTGAATTCTCAAAGGCAGACTATGATTCTTGCAGTAACAAGTATAATTCCATCGTTGCTAAGGGACCGGTTCTTGCTAGATATACCTTGAATACCACAGGAGAACACTACTTCTTTTGCAGCATGGACGATTACTGTGAAAAGAACATGAAGATGACAGTTAACGTAGTTGGTTCTCCTACCTCGGCACCTCCAAACTCTGCCCCAGCTTTACTCACCGGTGGAGGCTTATCTCTGCTTCTGCTATCTGCTGTCACAGCTTTCCTTTACTAGAATCAGAATCTCCTTCATTCCTTCAATTAATAACTCAGTTATAGAGATATTGTATTTATAATAAACTTGTCTATGAACATTACACGTTTCTCTGCATTCCTAACCTTGAGCTTGAACCGTGTGTGATTCTGATTTACACTGTACTGAGAATATTTGTTTGTATTTGTCAAATAAAACTAAGAATATTTGTTTGCAAGTGCCAAGATTTAATATCATACGTACGCACATAGCATCAGCTTTTGAATCCTACCATCTCACCTTGCACTGGGTCTAATCTATAGGCGGTGCATGGACTGGTTCAATTGTAACCATCGAATGGAAAGTTTGAAAAGAACAAGTGCGTATAGAGAAGGCTAAAATAAAATTAGTCTCTTTTCAAAAAGATTAAATCAGTTCATGTGTCACCCATCGATCTTATGGGGCAAAGAACAATATAGAACAAAAAATATCTGAATCTTTTGTGCGCCTAGAAGAGGCTGCTAAGCTTAATTATCTTTTCATATAAGCCAGTCACCATTTAGGAGTGGAATCCATTAAAAGACAATTGATAAAGGAACATATACAAAACCTTCACAAGCAAATCTATTTTCGTTGCATTAATTTCGATCATGTTTGAGATCTTTTAACTTTATTTGAGGTCTTGTAACTTTTTCTTAGCACTACCTTCCACCATCGATGCTAAATTCCGACTTCACCCTAGTAGAAAAATAAAAGAATAAAATGATTGCTCCGCGGTCTATTTAGAGAATGGAAGCACATCAAAATGCAAAATAATGCTCAAAGACTCAAATTTCTTCATTACCAGCTATATATATTGGACTGATTATTAAAAAAAATTATAGATTATATATTCATGGTATTTAAGATTAATAAAAATAGGGTGGTTTGATGTATAATATTTCGAACTTTGATTATTAGTTGGTTTTGGTCAAAATGCCATGTAATTGCTTATGTGTGGCAAACTGAGAATGTCTATTTCATTTTCTAATACATAAGGTGATATTGGATTGACAGTTAGTGAATAAACTAAACACAATCAAACTCACAACAATAGTTGGCTTCACTACACCCAACAGTCTCCAATTACTTATCAAGCAAAAATGGTCGAGCAAACACTTCCAATTATGGTCTCTTTAAAATAAAATAAAATAAAATAAAAAATCATCTGAACATGACATGCAAAACAGCAGCACGTGCTCTCCTAATACTTTTTAACTTCAAAAATAATTAAGAAGGGTCCATGAGGTCACTGTGGGTTACAGTCCTAAATTTTTTTTATAATTATAAAAGTGTGGGTCCCACATCACTTTTGCAATTTAAAAGCATATGGAAGTGATCTAGACTCGGATATAATCCTAATAATTTTAGTCAATTATTTATCAATCTCTTTGCAAGTTGATTTCATAATCATTTGATTCATTCATTCATTCATATAAAAAAAAATATATGTAATAAATATTGGATACTTCACATCATTGAAGGCCAAGGCATCATCCCTTTTTTTTATTTTTTGGTTGCCAACCCCAGTTTATAAACCAGTGTTCGACTCGCGTCGCACACCTGGCTGTGGTGGGTGAGTCTCACAGCGGGGATTTTTTGCATTCACAAGGATTTGATACCGGAACCTTGCTTAAGCGGACCAAGCTGCTTACCACTTGGACCAACCCCCCTTGGTTCAAGGCATCATCCTTTATCAACAATTAATATGGTTAAAAATATATTTTAATACATTATGTCTTATAAAAAAAATTAATCTATAGATTATATCATTTAAATTTCTCTTGAAAACCTTCTATTTTGAAATTTTAATTAGATGTTCTAAATTAAGATTATCAATTTATAAAAAATTTGCTTAGGTGCAATAATGATTTGAATTGATTTAAATTGTTATTTATAATACAAGGCTAGTCTACATATTTACACTCAGTTAAACTTGTTTTGTGCTTTGGTCATTGAAAAACATTTAGAACAGTTTTAATTGAAATTGTAATCATAGGATGCTTAGGGTTTTTTTCTTCCACATCATTTATCAGAAATCATTAGACATGATTAGATGTAATTTTTATTTTTATTTTTTTAATTGCCCCTCCTTCTATAAGAATCCATAAAAAAATGAAAAAACAGGTAAAAAAATATTCTATTAAAAAGGGGAAATAAAAATGTATCTAATCCCATGTAATGAATTTTTATAGAAAAAATCAAAAAATAAATTACTTTAATCTACTAAAAGAATTCTCTCCCTTTACCTGCCATTTGCTCTTTGTAGTTTGAGAAACTAGTTTGAGAGACTAGAATTGAAAACCTAGAAAGTAGAAACTGAAAATCAATTTAATGAGGTCTAATAAAGCTTATCTTTTATGATTTATTGTTTTCATTTATAGACTTTGACTTTCAGTACTTTGTTGATTGTGGAAACTTTTGACTTTTTTAGGCAATGAATTGATGAATAGCTTTTGATCATTTCCTTATCTTCCTTTGAACATTTTATTCTCTTTCGCCATTTTGAGTTTTTCTTCCATTTGATTGCTGTTGTTAGGAAACCTGAGAATTGAGGATAACTCTGAATGGCAGAGAATGGAAATTTCTTTGCGTTGACTGTTGACAATAATCAAATTTTATCTGAATAGATATTTGAGTGTTGGAACTTGGAACCCTTAATCTCACAACTAGTCTGGATTAGGTAAAACAGTGAAGAATCTGGTCACTTTATTTTTGTCCTGTGCTCATTTATTTCTCAGTTGACCAGATGTAACAAGCAAGAAGACTTGTCAAAAAATCATCAACTACAAAAATGAATTGTCATCTAGTTTTAGTTTTAAATTATATACACGCAGCCCATTCAAACGCGGGATCCAAGAAACGTTCATTCAAGCAAAGCTTTGCTTGCGTTTCAACCATTCCGAGCTAGCAAAGCTTGACCATGAACTCAAATCTCTTCTATAAAACCCCAATGTTACTTCACCAGTTTTGTATTCTTTAAACAATCGTTGCTAATATTACCTAGAAGAACGTACAAGGTATCCTGAACAGAAGGAATCCCCCAGAGAAAAGATGGCTTCTTGCTTGGGTTATTTGCTTGGATGCATGTTTATCTTATCAGCATTGCTTCAGGGAACCTCCGCTGAGACCACGTATAATATTCAATGGACTTATCCGGTTGACTACTCCTCATTAACGATTTCCGCCGGCATTACACTAGGTAATCTTTCTCTCTTTCTCTCTTTCTCTCTTTCTCTCTGTGTGTGAAATTTGAGTTAGATCAACTCACCTTAGGAGAGAGGTATGTGTTCTTCTAATGTTTCTTTAAGCTCCAGGTGGGCTTTACGTACCTCTATTGTGCAGTGAAAAAACATCACGAAAATGCGTAACTCTTCCCTGAAGAGAAGGTGATCTAGACTCACTAAACTGAGCAGCAAGAAAGTGCTAAGTTGAGATTGCAAATACTTTTTTGAGTGAAACTTGCTAATTTGATGTGTATATTGTTCTGCAGCTTTTAACGTTACATCAGGTCACAGCATTGGTGAATTCTCAAAGGCAGACTATGATTCTTGCAGTAACAAGTATGATTCCATCGTTGCTCAAGGACCGGTTCTTGCTAAATATACCTTGAATACCACAGGAGAACACTACTTCTTTTGCAGCATGGACGATTACTGTGAAAAGAACATGAAGATGACGGTTGACGTTGTTGGTTCTCCTACCTCGGCACCTCCAAGCTCTGCCCAAGCTTTACTCACCGGTGGAGGCTTATCTCTGCTTCTGCTGTCTGCTGTCACGGCTTTCCTTTACTAGAATCAGAATCTCCTTCATTCCTTCAATTAATAACTCAGTTATAGAGATATTGTATTTATAATAAACTTGTATATGAACTTGAACCGTGTGTGGTTCTGATTTACACTATTCTGAGAATATTTGTTTGTATTTATGAAATAAAAGTAAGAATATTTGTTTGCTAAGTGCCAAAACCTGATGTCATATGAACACATGAGTTTTTTTTTGTGGGAATTTGGATCCTCTCCATCTCATGTTAGTGTCCGTCTTGTCCGTCTCATCGTCGTTGAATGGACGACGCATGAATTGGTCTAATTACTTCCATCAGATGGAAAGATTGAAACAGAATCAGTCAATTTCAAAAAGACATGATTCATCTCATGTTATCCAAATAAATTACATCCTCTACAATTTACTCCCATTAGCATCATTCTAATGAGCGAGAACAATGCTGAAGGGAAGACATCAATCGCATACCAGACCTCTTGGTGAGAGTTCATATATCATTAATCAAAGTCAACTCTCTCCAAGGAATAGCAAAAAACCCAATGACAGAATGGATAGCTACCTCAAATCAGATCAAATCCTCAGGTAGAATGAATCTCTCTCTCTATCTAGATCTCACTAATCATATATAGATGTGACTGTTCTTGTCTTTCTTTTCTTTTATGATTATATTCCATTTATAGATGTGACTGTTCTTCGTTCAGTACTTTGTTTGATGATCTGTGGAATATGCTTTTGACCCACTCTTGTTTCCCTAATGAATTGATGAATAGTTTTCCTTCCTTTTGATGGCTATTATTAGTGGATCAGGGAATTGAAAGATAAGGGAATTGAGGATAACTTTGAATGCTAAAAAAAATAAAAATAAAAATTGTGTTTGACCGCTAACAATAATCAAATTTTACCAAATAGATATTTGAGTGTTGAAAACTTTAATCCCCTGGTCATATATATGACTTGGTCTCTGGCAGATCTCTTAAGAGATTTGTGTCTCATAACTGAGCTCTACTTGGATGCTATGCAATAAATGTATAAAATCCCGCAACCTATAGTTGATAGATCAAAACTTATGGTTAAGGTAAAATTTCAACCATTGATTTTTCTTTATTTTACATAAATTATTTTTTTTGGGTAAAGTTTAAAAACTCTCGACCATAACTTTCAATCTAAATTGTAGATGGCACAAATGCAAAACATTAAAGCAATTCAACTTGAAGGCCAGAGTTCATACATAAAATAGTGAAGAATCCAATAGTCATTTTGGTTATTTTATTTTTTGTTGTGGGCTAATTAATTTGTTTATGACTTGAGCAGATGCAACATGGGAGAACACAAGTGAAAATAAATAATCAAGATATAAGGATGAATTGTCAACTAGTTTTAAAGCATACACACGCAATCCATTCAAACGTGGGATTCAAGAAACAAATATCCGAACAAAGCTAGACCATGCAATCAATAGGGCTCAAATTCTCAATCTTACAATAGATTACATCTGAGTTTAAATCACCTCCTTGTCTAGGGAACAATATGTGCTCTTCCGACATTTTTTAACCACAAAAATAAGTAGAACGAGTTCATGAGGGGCCGCTTGTAGGTTACAATCCTAAATTTTTTATAATTATTTAGGTGTGGGTCCCACATCATTTTTGTGGTTTAAAAGCGTCGAGAGGTGATCCAGACTTCGATATAATACCAATAATTTTGGTCAATACTAATGATTCGTTTGTCAATATTTTTGCAAGTTGATTTCATATTCATTTGACGATTTATTCATTAAAAGGATATACAATAGATATTAGATACTTTACATCATTGAAGGTCGAAGCATTATCTCTTATCAGCAATCAATATAGTTAAAAATATATTTTTAACTCATTATATCATATAAAAATTTGAGCAAATTGTACTAGCACCCCAAATTGGAAGCCTTAAAGCACTAACACCAAAAATACAGATACCCCAAAATTGGATTTTCATTGGACACATTAATCTAGTTTATCAATGAAAACCGTTAAATCACTATTATTTTCTTTCAATTCCAAAAATATTCCTATCAAAATATTAAAAAAAAAAATAGCAATGATTTTACGGTTTTCAGTGATAAATTGGATTAATGTGTCTAATGAAAATCAATTTTGGGGTGTCTATGTTTTTCAAACATAAATAAGGCCTCCATTTTGAGGTACCAATGCAATTTTCTATAAAAAATTAAAAAAATAATTAATCTAAAGATCATATCACTCAAATTTCTTTTGAAAACCTTCTACTTTGAAATTTTACTTAAATGTTCTAAATAATTGTTAATTTATTAAAAAAAAATTACGTCTAGTTGCAATAATAATTTGAATTTGACTTCAATTATTATTTATTATACAATGCTAATACAGATACTTACACTCAATTAAACTCTTTTTTGTGCTTTGATCATTAAAGAGCATTTAAAATAGTATAATTGGAATTTTGATCATGAAATGCCCTTAAGGTTTTTCCAATACTCCATCATTTATCAGAATTCATTAAACATGATTAGATTTTTTTTATTATTATATTTTTTTTTTGGATTAACTTCTCCTCGTTGATAAGAATATATTAAAAAATGAAATTAAATAAAAAATAAAGATAAAAATTATATTAAAAAAAAGGTAGAAATGAAAAATTAAATAAAAATGCACCTAATCCCATATAATATATTTTTATATAGAAAATTTTAAAAAATAATTAAAAAATGAGATTAATTGACTAAAAGAATTCTCTCCCTTTAGCTTCCAGTTGCTCTTTGTAGTTTGAGAGACTATGTTCTGAGAATTGAAACCCTAGAAACTGAAAATCAGTTTAATGAGGTCCGGTGAAGCTTATCTTTTATGATTTATCATTTTTGTTTATAGATTTAACTGTTCAGTACTTTCTTGATATGTAAAATTTGTTTTGACTTTTCTAAGTAATAAGTTAATGAATAGTGTTTGACCATTTCATTATCTTCCTTGAAACATTTCTTTATCTTTCGCCATTTTGAGTTTTCCTTCCATTTGATGGTTGTTGTTAGGAGACCTGAGAATTGAGAAAAACTTTGAATGGATGAAAATTTCTTTGTGTTGATTGTTGACAATAATCAAATTTTACCTGAATGGATACTTGACTCAATCTCACAAATAGTCCGGATTAGGTAAAACAGTGAAGAATCCAATAATCAAATCTGGTTTATTTTTGGTTTGACCAGATGTTACAAGCAAGAACATACTTGAAAAAATCAAGGTATATGTTGATACGGAATCTCGCTCGTCCTTCCCTATCACGAACCTGCAAGATACGAGCTCGACCTTGGGGGGTCGAGGTACGTCTCCGACGAACAAGTCAGTACCAATAATATGATCTCAACTACTCAATAGAGAATTCAAGTAGTTGATCACCCGAAATATGAATACCTCTTGGTGTTTACCAGAGGTCTTTATATAGTGTATGGTGATGGAGTTATATTCGGAATAACCCTGATATGAGTTGTTATAGGATAGTAACTCTTTAGAAGAGTCCTTTTACCTAACTAACTCTCTTCTCCAGTTATTGGGTGGTAGGAGTCTACCTTCATGAGGCCATCTCATACTGCTATTCGGATAGACTTAGTAGTATGGTCAGTCCTACCATGAACCGCCTGGCCGGACCTTGTTAGGTTGCGAACCTGGTCGGATTGTGCAACCGCCGGTTCAGACCGGGGATATAGAATGACCATTTCAGTCATTAACAGTACAAAAATGAATTGTCATCTAGTTTTAAAGTATCATCCAAGCAAAGCTTTGCGTTTCAACCATTCCAACCTGCAAAGGTTGACCCTGAACTCAATCTCTTCTATAAAAGCCCAATGTTACTTCACCATTTTTGTATTCTTTAAACAATCGTTGCTAATATTACCTAGAAGAACGTACAAGCTATCCTGAACAGAAGGAATCCCACAAAGAAAAGATGGCTTCTTGCATGGGTTATTTGCTTGGATGCATGTTTATCTTATCAGCATTGCTTCAGGGAACCTCCGGTGAGACCACGTATAATATTCAATGGACTTATCCGGCTGACTATTCCTCATTAACCATTTCCGCCGGCATTACACTAGGTAATCTTTCTCTTCTGTGTGTAAAATTTGAGTTAGATCAACTCACCTTAGGAGAGAGGTATGTGTTCTTCTAATGTTTCTTTAAGCTCCAGGTGGGCTTTACGCACCTCTATTGTGCAGTGAAAAAACATCACGAAAATGCATAACTCTTCCCTGAAGGGAAGGTGATCTAGACTCACTAAACTGAGCAGCAAGAAAGTGCTAAGTTGAGATTGCAAATACTTAAATTTTTGAGTGAAACTTTCTAATTTGATGTGTATATTGTTCTGCAGCTTTTAACGTTACATCAGGTCACAGCATTGGTGAATTCTCAAAGGCAGACTATGATTCTTGCAGTAACAAGTATGATTCCATCGTTGCTCAGGGACCGGTTCTTGCTAAATATACCTTGAATACCACAGGAGAACACTACTTCTTTTGCAGCATGGACGATTACTGTGAAAAGAACATGAAGATGACAGTTAACGTTGTTGGTTCTCCCACCTCGGCACCTTCAAGCTCTGCCCGCCCCAGCTTTACTCACCAGTGGTGGCTTATCTCTGCTTCTGCTATCTGCTGTCACAGCTTTCCTATACTAGAATCAGAATCTCCTTCAATTAATAACTCAGTTTGTATTTCTAATTAACTTGTATATGAACATTACACGGTTCTCTGCATCCCTAACCTTGAACTTCAACCGTGTGTGGTTCTGATTTACACTATTCTAGAGAATATTTGTTTGTATTTATCAATTAAAAGTAAGAATATTTGTTTACAAGTGCCAAAACTTATTCTTTTTTTCCAGCACTATCCTCTATCTATCTTATCTACCAACAACTATGTTGCTTGTGCTAAGTATACTGCTCATCACTCAAATGGTGTGAATTGGATAGGAAACTTTATGACCATTGATTTAAACATGTGTCTTAAAACTTAAAATTGAAACAATGCACATGCAAGTGTCGTTTTTTTTTTTTTTTTCAGAGTGTAAGGATGCTTTTATATACAAAGGATGCAAACATTACATATATCATTAGTAAGAGTCTAAATTAGAATGAATTGCCACCTTTAGATCAAATCAAACTTCAATCAATGGGATTTAAAGATCAAGAGCCTTCTCCATACTCCGCTTGATAGCCAAGAGCTCCATATAAGCGATGTATTACCAATTTTTTGTTTGGAGCAAACTAACAATTTATTTTCAATAGGTGAAACTCTTTTTATTTTTCTATAATAAATTCTTCTTTTTTTTTTTTCTTCCTTTAAGAACCTTATCTTTACTAAATTCAAAAGGAAAAAGCCAGATTCTTAAAACGATTTACTCAATAAAGATATTTATAAAGATTTTTACTCAAATGGATTCTATTTTTGAAAATGATTATCAAATCCAAATTTTGTGATGATTTTTTTCACCTAACAAATATTCTACCATGAACTATCCAAATTACCTCAAGTCTTTAATTACAAACAATAAAACTAACGAATGATAGAACTTAAAAGGACCAAAAACTACAGAAAACAAGTTGTTGTCGGCTCTTATAAATGCAGGGTTACCAGTTAAACAAACACTCGCTCAATGGATGTCATTGACCCCAATATGGGAGTTGTGCGGAAAAAGTGTGGAAACTATGTGGCACGTATTTATTTTATGTGATTGGACGAAACGAATTTGGGCAGCAAAGCACCCTAGGAATCAGAACAAAAAGGTTGATGCAACATCAATCAGAGATCTATGCAGTTCTTTCATTCTAGATCCTAGGCTTGACAAAATAACTAAAAAATGGATGGTGTCAGTTTTCATAATCACCTGTAACTTTGTTTGGAAGGAACAAAACAAAACAATCTTTAACAAAATCACTCCCAACCCTAACAAAATGTTACATAATACCTCAATTTGGATCCATGATCTAAAACTTAACACAAATGAAATTTCTAAAACCACACACAATGAGACACTTGTAATGAGTTATAAACCAAATATTTCCTTTTGTAAAAGTGTGACTAACTTGAGTCAATTATCAATTTTGATGTGCAGGGGTACATAACTCAGTACTAGACAGCATTAGATGGAGTGTTAGGCTATTTTGAAAAGGACAACTAAAGTATGTTAGTACATGAGGAATTGGGAAGGTATAATTGAGGCTCTATAGACACTACTACTCTTTGTAATTGCCGCCTTAAGTAATAGCAAATTTTATTCAGCATCAAAAAAATAAAAAAATATGGAAAGACTTAAACATAAGTTGGATATTTAGGTAAAACCTGACCAACTGAGAAATTTTTCTTAAATTCAAAAGATTAAAATTCAAGGAAAAAAAAATATTTGCACCCTCTAACTGGTGGATGGAAGCATCAAATGCAAAATAATATTAGAAGAGTTAAAGTCCAGCATTACTAGATAAATATTATACTTAAAGAACGTGAACAGGGCACAGTACTATATATATATATATATATATAATTAAATTTCAATGAGAGATAATATATTCATTTATTAATGTTAATTAGGATCTATAAAAACAGGGTGGTTGGATATATAATACTTTGAAATTAAATTATTAGCTGGTTTCAAGTCAAAATGCCATATGATTGATTATGAATGGCCACGTAAGAATGTCCATCTGGTTTTAATATTCATATTTAGTTTTTTTTTTTTTAATAAAAGTGTTTTTTACATGAGCCATTGCATTTTAATTGAAAATTCAGCACATGCACCGCAATCAAAATTGAAACTTTACAAAGCTCCCCTCCACATTTAACACTGTCAATTTTTCTTTTGTTTCAAATTTGCTTTTACAATTTTAATCCTAAATAATATTTGTAAGAAATTTTTTACATGAACTCCTTTCATTTCCATTGGAATATGACACACAACCTCCAAAATCAAAACCTTACAAGGCACCTTCATACTTCACACTTCACACCATTAGTGAAGACAGTAAATTGATTAAAGTCAAATTAATTGGTTATATGACCACATTGGACATAGAGTGATAAAATGATCATACAAGAGTTTTTTTAATTTGAGAAAAAATTTGGTTATATAATTTGTGGTAATATTGTTTATTCAAAAATATTGTTTAGGGTTTTAAAATAAATATTAAAAATATTATTTATGATTTTATATGAATTTATTAAGTGTAGTGAGAAAGTAAAAATCATATCACAGTTAAAAAAAAAACAAACGGTGTGAAGTGTGGAGGATTTTGGACTATGTAAGATTTTGATTTTGGGGAGGTGTTGAGTGTTTCCAATCAAAATGAAGAGACTCATATAAAACTTTTCTAGGATTTTAAATAAATTTATTCAAATGAAAGTAAAATTGTCAAATTAAAGTTAAAACTAACGAAGACTTAACAATGTCAAATATGGAGGGGGGCTTTGTAAGATTTCAATTTTGAAGGGGACTTTAGATATCTACCGGTAAGGATGACACATGTCTTTAGAAAATCAAACTGTTTAGAGGTGAGGGAAAATTGGTAATTGGGTTTATTTGGTTTAAAAGTTTCCGTAAATTATAAAATCCACCCCATATGAATAAGAATTTGCAAAAAAATCACTTTTCCCATATTATTGAAAAATGACTTTAAGTGAAACCCTACCGTAATTTATTTGCCTCTTCTCCACCAACGTGGTGTTTGGGAAGTCAAGAAACACCAAAACTTTGCACTTCTTAGACGAACTACTTTGACATCTTATGGAAGAGAGATTAGAACAGAAACAATCAATGTCAGGTAACTAGATCATGAAGGCCTTGAACTTATCGTCGAGACGAACAAGGCAATTTCAAGCTTTTGTTTGGCTTGAAGAAACCAATTTGACAAGTATTTTCAGTCCATGCTAATCTCTCTTCTATTCAAGTTTAGTCACGACTACGTTTTACGTTTATTCTATAGTTTCATCAATCATCTTGAATCCAGATTGATCTCTTTTCTAAAAGTCTTAGTTCTCTCGTGAACTTGTCTATTTTTTCTTTTTCCCCCTAAACGATTCAATGTTGAGTCATGTTGTAAATTCAGATTAATCTCCTTTTTAACGATTTTCAAAAATCTTGAACTTAACGTACCTTCTTCAAGATTCAAGTTTAATCATGACTTTCTTTTAGGTTTTCCTCTTTGCTTCACGAATCACAACCACACCTTCACCTTCATTATGAATTTTCCTAGTTTCCTAATGGCGGTGTTCTAGAGAGCAAGAATAAGCAGTTGTTGAGAAAGACTTAGGGTGGGTTTCGTCGCCACGGGAGAAAAGGTAGATGAGCAATGGCTAGGGTTTCATTTAAACTTGTTTCCTCAATTTAATGAAAGTGATATTTTTGCAAATTCTATTTCAGAATGGGTGGATTTTTGTAATTTAACAAAATTTCTAAACCTAACAAACCACATTACAAATTTGCCCGTACTTCTCAACCGTAAGAGTTTTTAATAGACATGTGTCAACACTCTGGGCCTAAGTAGAGGGTATCCGCTCCACTGCGAACAAAAGTCCTTTTTTAAAGGAGGGGTTAAGGGGGCTCATGTAAAAATTTTAAAATAAAAAGAAAAAAACTCTGGAAGAACATGGGGTGGTTTTAGCCAGCTGGCAAATGACATGGTTAGGCTTATCATAAGGCCTTGTTGGTAAAAAGCGGGCCCTGATTTTCAGTCCCACGATGGAATTTATCAAAGCCTCCACAGCGGGCCCCACCGAAGTTTTAAAGAAGAAAAGTGCACTTGGGTCGATCCTAATCATTCATCAAACATCGGGCTAAAAGAGTCACATAATCATCATGTGGGTCCACGTGAAGCAGCTCCCTATACTACGAGGTTCGCTTTTAAGCTAAGGCTTCTTGTGGGCCCTCTGAAATGAATGGTTCTTTTCCGTAGAAAGGAAACTTGTAATGACCATATTGCCCATATCATGTCAAATTAACGCCGCATCACATCAGGACATGGATGTTTTTTTTGGTATTTGAGGTTCATCTGGGTCAACTTACGTGCACCTCGATTACATTTTTAGGAGGGAGTTTTGTCGTCCATCCCTGTGAAAAAAATGAATCTTACCACTCTTCCAACCCTACATTGACCATACACAAATAATTTTGAACCATCAATTTCTTTGTGAATGGAAGACAAATGTGCATTAATCACATTCAAAGATTAAAGTAAATTTAAAAAATATAAATTATTTTATGTTAATTTAATCCAAAGCTTTATGTGATTGATGAATATATGCTCCTCGTCATGAGGGAAATGGATGAGTGTAAGTTTTCTTTTATGGGTGTTATAGTATTTTTAAAAGTTTAATTCGGTTGTGCCACCACTTTTAATTATGATTTCTAAATGACAAGATGTGAAATATTTTTCTTGTATAGAAGGTCCGATTGGTAAATTAAATAATTTAAAAAATTACATTAATTAATTTTACGTAATTAAAGGGTGCCGCTGAAAATTTCCCATCCCATTTTTCGGATAGGTTTTGGAAAAGAAGAAAATTGAGATTCACGAGTGGCAAGTCCACTTAACCAATTCAACGACGAGAGAGAACGGAAAACGGCAAAGAGTCAGTCAATCAGATTACAAGGAACGGAAAGAAAAATCAGACAGACTCGTTTTCTGGAGGGAAGATTTTCACACGTGGAATGCTTACACGGCAGAAGAGTTCTCAATGAGCATCTGATGCCACCAAATCAATGGGATCCGCTTCTGGCTTTTTGGTTTTTCTTCAATCCGAGTGGTAGAACCAGACAACCTACTTTCTCTCCCTTTCGTTTTCCTTCCATTCGCTCTTTGTAGTTTGAGGCTGAGAATCGAAACCCTAGAACTGGAAATCAGTTGAATGAGGTCCGTTGAAGCTTTCCTTCTCATTCTTTCTCTCTTATTTTTTATGAGATTCATTGTTTCCATTTGTTGATTTGACTGTTTTCGGGCTGAGTACTTTGTTTGATGATCTGTGGAGTTTGCTTTCGACCCACTTGTTTAGGTATAGCTTTTGACCATTTGATTATCTTTCTCGTTTTTGAGTTTTACTTCCTTTTTATGACAAAATAATGGATGATGGCTGCTATTAGGGGTTTTGAGAATTGAGGATGACTTTGAATGGTAGAAAATGGGATTTTGTTTGCGATAGTTCTCGGTAAGAGAATGACGTAAACTGTAGACAATCTGGCAGAGAGAAGTGTTGACTATTGACAAAATAATCAAATGATTTACCTGAACAGATATTTGAGTGTTGAAACCTTCAATCTCATGCTCATATGACTTGGTCTCTGGGGTTTTGCGGATCTCTCAGTAGATTTTGTATCTCACAATTAGTCCAAAGTGTATCTAGGATAGTGAAGAATCCAATAATCAATCTGGTTACTTTGCTTAAGATTCATATGAGATGTAGCAGAGATTTTTATGGAAATTGTAGGGTTTGGAAGTTGGGAATGAGGTACTGATGGGCTGTTATGCACTAGACTTGTTTGGATGTAGTGTTTAGGGAGATGTTTAGATGAGGATTGAAAAGAGATACTAGGCCCATGGGGAGGAGCAGTTTAGGCATAGGAAGTCAGGGTCATTGGAATGTCTCAAGGAATTACGTGTCGCTAGAATTTCCTTGGCTACTCCTGGTAATTGTACCTATGGGTTTGTGCTGAAAAGGAAGTGATGGAGTTGTAGTTGCTCATAAACAACAACTGAAGAAACCCTTTTGCTGTTTACTCGCTCTAGGAAAGTTTACCCTCTCAGCCTCTGTAGTAGTGACAGCCTCATGCACTAGGATGCTCTTTTTGTTGCACTTCTAGCTGAAAAATCAGTTTTATCTTTCCAGTTGCTGTCGAACTTGCAGCCATGACTAGTCTAACAAAAAACTGAGGCATGTTCTGACCTATTGCTCTTATTTGGCACTAATTGTGCTTCTGGAGATCAATAATATGGATAAGAATTCAAATACTGCTGTAGCTGGAGGAACTCAAACAAAATATTGTTTAAAATCCATCAAGTCTAAACGCTAAAGGAACTATACCACTCTGGTTGATTTGCAAACAAAAGTCACTGACATGCTTAAACAATTCTAAGACCTGGTTTGAGATCATAGTTAGGTCATTTCCTGAAGTAAAAAGATGATAAAATCACTCTCCTGCATGTCCTGTTAATTAAGAGGTGTTTGTCCTTGCCAACGGAGCTATATCCCCTTGGGTCATTAGTTCCTTCCTCTTGTTTACTTACGATGATGATTCTTATAGTGGGGAAATGAAGATGCTAATGCTTTCTACTTGGGAGTAAACCTAAAATGATATAATAAAGGAAAACCTACGACATTGGATTTAGTACTTTGATATCATTGTGCTGTTTTGCAATGCAGTGAATTTTTCCTGGATTTTTGATGTAGGTCATACTCGGATGCTTCAAAGTACACATACCCTCCAACATCCTGCATAGGGTTAAGATGAAACCAAGAACTAAGGAGTTTTCCAGAGGTCAACAGACAAAAAATCTTCAGGGCGGAGGGCCAAATTGGGTCCTTATTCTTGGTGGGGCCTTGTTGAGTACATTGTCCATTCGGTTAGGTTACAAGCTCAGGCAAGCTCCTGATACAAAACGTCTGGATAACAATTGCAATGGATCAAAAGGTCTAATACTTATATTGCAGATTGATATCAAGTTTCGTCCTAAATCTATAACCATTGGTGATGTTTAAACTTCATGTCATTTCAGGGAATGTTAATTCTACTGAGAAGAGAAGATCCAGAGCTTGCAAAATGCATTCATGTGTATATTCTTTCTCACAAGATGTGGAGGGCGGTTACAACTGCATTTCAGGTGCACCACACAATAATACAAATTGGCCTTTAATGGATCACATTTGATTAGTATTTCTTATTTTCACTAAGTATGTGTAGTGCTTGGTTGCACTTTATAGCTGGTTGCAATTTGCATCAGAAATTGGTAACTGTGACTAACCTGGATGTAATCTCTGTTTAGGTATTATTTCTATCATTGTTATGTATGGTTCCACTCTTCACTGTGGGCTAATAAATGCATGCTAAGCTTATATTGACATATTTCTTCCGCCCAAAAACCAAAAAACTGGAGTCACTCCCCATAAAGTGTTTTATTTTCTGTTTCTGCATTTGCTAGTAAAGATTCAATGTTTTCATTTAAATTTTGATACGTGTGTAACACGAGTATTATAGTTGGACCCTGCAGTAGTTAGTTTTTTTTATTTTATTTGTTGGTTGTTTCTTGTGGTTATAGATGGTTGAAGTTAATTAAGCTTCTAGTCTTCTACTACCACAGTTACGGAGGAGTCTTTTACTCCTTGTGGCTTGCACCTTGATACAGTTATATATATATATGGACAAAGTTTTAATACTTGGTCTCGCTGTTGGTTTTGACCAACCATAGATCCAAGTTCTTCTGAGATCCAAGCTAGATCCCAGTGAGTTTGTGTAACCCCCCCCCCCCCTTTCTCTCTCTCTCTCTCTCTCTCTCTCTCTCTGAAGATTTGCTGGTGGGTTTTGGTGGCTAGGTCATGAAACTTGAATCCATCCTATTGTAGGCTTCTAAACAATTGTAAACACTAGTTTTTACAAGTACAAATTCAAAGGAACCTAGGTTGGTGATCCAAGGCACAGGTTGGCTCTGCCCTAGGCTATTCCACACAATATTTAGTACTAGTAGGACACATATAGTTAACATAGAGGTGTAAAACTACGTAATTAAGTATTAGGAATTATACACATCAAACCATAAACTATTTAATACATTTAGTATCATATATACATGATAATACATGGTTTGCTAATAATTGTTGGAAACATCTAAAGAGGCATAGATTAAACAAATACAGTTGGTGACAAACCTCAGTCACTTGCCCATCCATCCTCTAGTCCAAGGTCCCTAGAACTTAGTACTGAAGTAAGTGTGAATAGCAAGATGTTTCGAAGCTAGCTGGGTATTTCGAGTTTTGGGTCAAAATATGTAAGTGGTGCCTAACCTCATGGCTTGCCCATCCCTCCTATGGTCCAAGGATCCTAGAACCTGGTACTTAATTTGTTGAGGCAGGGCTAAAAGAATTTATTTAGATGTCATTGTATTGATCTGATACATTAAAGTGGGAATATGCTGATTCATCAGTATGGACATTTGAATCCACAGACATCAATTTTCAAGACGGTGGTCTGAATGTAATTTATAGAACCATTTGAGCTAATAATGCTTCAACCCCCAGGGTTACATGACTTCATAGTTTTAACATTTTAAGAAAGTAAGTTTTAAAATCCATTATATTTGACTTTTACATACCTGGTTTTTATAATATGGAAATATTCAGTGGGGTTTAATATCTTACTGAAAGATACTGAATCAGAAACTTTCATCTTATGTGCTGTTTTGCTCAGTTAGGCCTCACTCTGTTCTATTAATGCCATTACTGTGTACAAATCGAATACATGCAAGAGCACATGGTTTATTCCATCAAACTCCAAATCAAAATCCCCCATTTACCTTTTATTAGTTGAAGATGTGAAGTCTATGATGGACATGTAAGGGGTGGAAGTGACATGAAACAAAAACCTGACAAATGTACATGATCTACCTTCAAATATCCAACAATTGGTGCTTCATCTATTACTGGAGATCAAAATGATACAGGGAAGTACTTGACCATTGAGGATTTTTGGCAATTAGACTTTAAGATGTTGCAAAACTGATTTGTCACCCTTGATGATGTGAACCAGTTTTCTTTCCCCCCCCCCCTTTTTTTTTTTTTTAATTTAACTTTGGATTCTGTTTGCCCCTTGCTGCTGCTACTTGTTGAAGTAATAAATTTGTCTTTATTTGTGTTGAAACAGGAAGTTCAGATGGCACAGTTGATATTAAGCATCCAGCCACTAGTCCGAGCTTAAAGGAGGCCGATCTGTCACTTCCGCTGGTCACAATTACATCTCCAGAGAGATATAGAGAAAATGGTGTTATTTGGGCACCTTCCCCTGATCGTCTAGAAGCACCTCCAAAGCCATTCCACCACTCAAATTGCTCAGAATCACCTTGTGGGTCAGAATCAGGCTCAGATATCTTTGGCAAGCGGGAAGTGATTCACAAGTTGTGGCAGCAGCTGAAGAGAAGGGATGAGATGATCTTGGAGATGCAAGATCAGATCACAGCATTGCAGAACTCACTCGATGTTCAGCTGACACATTCTTCTAATTTGCAGTCGCAACTGGATGCTGCAAACCAGGACCTATTTGATTCTGAGAGGGAAGTCCAGAGGCTGAGGAAGGTCATAGCAGATTACTGCATAGGAGAAAATGGGCCTACCAAGAAGCCTACAGTAACAGGGGACTGGTCGGCAGAAGGAAGAAATGTCCATGGTAATGGGTTTCCAAATGGAGAGAGTGATTTGGATATGAGGGGCAATGGAAGAGTAGACGGGGAGAGGATTGAGATGCTGAAGAGGGAAGTGGGAGAGTTGAGGGAAGTTATTGAAGGAAAGGAGTACCTATTGCAGAACTATAAGGAACAGAAAGCAGAGCTATCCACTAAGGTCAAGGAACTGCAGCATCGATTGGCCTCTCAGGTACCTAGTATTTTGTAGGGAACTCAGTTTTTGTGTACTGCTGTTTGGTTTTTCGTTTGGTTTTCAAAAATGTGGGAAGCTGGGCTTCCTTGATTTCCATATTCAGTAAAATGCTCCTTGCCATATTCCTTGTGTGTGCTTGTGGGTTTGAATGAGAAGAGAAGTGGAAAATGTAGCTATATGTTCAATGCAATCAAGTCAAAAGAATGGTCTGTCTGCTGATTCTTCCTCTCCTTCGCTGTGATTCTGAGCCTTCCCTCTTAGGCATGCTCATTTTTCTATCTTTCAATTTTTGTGTTCTTTATTGTTAATATTATCATTATTATTATTTTATTTTCCTGTTTTTCCGTCATGGTTGAGTTTCTTACCCTCCTTCCATTTGATTCTGAACTTCTCCCCACTACCCAACCCCAAAAGAAAAATCATTCCGAACTTCTTCATGTTTGAATTTCTTAAGCTCATCAACCAAACTATGTTCTGGGCAACACTAATGGCCCCTCATGGTTGGTTTGATCTCCCTGGAATTCCCATTTTTTGTTCTTTTAATTTGAAAGATACATCCCTAACTGAATGCAAATCTGGTTGCATATTCGGGGTTGAAAGATATACAAATTAGGAGAGTCAACTCAAGTTTCAAGTTTGGTTCAGTGATCCACCAGAACAAGTTGCAGACTGCTATTGATCACAATCTTGGAGATCGAGAGCTTCAACTCTCATCATCACCTAAAAGTTTATCTCTGCATTCATGATAACTCTCAATTGAATCAAATCTGGGTTCTAGGTATTGAGAAGTCATGACATCGAGGATAAACTAAATTTTGGGAGCATCAATATATGGACAGATATTTTTTGAATTATTAAAAAAAAAAAAATCATACTTTTCAAGTAACTTTATTTTTTTTCTGTTTACCTCAATATTGTTCTAAATTTGTATCTCTATGTTAACTGTTTTGGTATCATTTCTCATATCTCTTTCTTTTGAGTAGGTCTATTTGTTATGCATATCTTTTGTTATATGATTTGTGGCATAGGGGTTGAGCATCTTTTTTTTCCTTCTAATCTATCTAGGGTTAACCTTAATTCCTTATTTGTTTTTGCTTATCATGGATGGTTAAACAAGAGACATACAAGATGAGATTCCTTGGTGTCTGGTTTTTATGATATTATGTTGGTGGCTGAAACTAAAGCGGGGGTTAATGTTGACTTGAAGTTGAGTATTCCTTGGAATCAAAGGTCTTAATACAAGTATAACAGAGATGGAGTACATAGCATGCAACTTCAGCCACACGAAGCCAGCTAATGAGATGATCAACATTGATGATAAAGAGAAACCTTGTTGTGATTATGTTACATATCTAGGCACTATCATGGATAAGTAGGGTGAGTTATTAAGGATGATATTTCACAAAGAATTAAAATAGATGGATTAATGGATGAAGTGGATAGGTGCAACTGGAAGTGGTATCCTTGAAAGCTTGAAGGAAAATTTTATGATGCTGCCATGCAACTAGCTTGTGTATTGACTATGGTGTGGACTGTTTGGGCAGTTAGGGAATGGCACATAGATAAATTAAGTGGCAGAGATGATGTTATTAAGATAAATAGCTAGACTAGGAAGGATAAAGAAACGAATGAAACTGCTATACAATAAAAGCTATGAGAGACTCATTTGACGCAGCATAAGGTCATGTCCAGTGGGCACTAGTTAGAGGAGTGATCTGATTCAGATTAAGGATCTGAAAAAGCTAGGGCAGGTGTTAAATGACCTTGGGGAAAGTAGTGTGGCAAGAGATACATAGTATGGGCCTTGTCTCAAGTGTGGCCTCAAGCAGAGACAATTGGAGGGCAACCATTGATGTAGCTGACCCCATTTAGGTGGACTGTTCCTGAATCTTTTGCCAGTGTATTTTGATCTTTCCTTTTTGGTATGTCTGATTGTTTTTGTCTTTGCAAGAATCCATGTAGCAGATCCTATTCAGTTGGAATAAGACTGTGATGTTGATTTGTGGGACAGTGTAGACTTCTCTACCTGCTCAGAGAATCCTCTTCCAATTTGGAAATACAATAAAAAGGTTAACGTAAAAACATAAAATTTATAAAGTGTGAGATACCTAAACATAATGTCTAATTGAATGTGGGATAATGCCTAACACTTTATTTCACACTTTAGGTATTTAAGGAGTAATTTCTCTTAGGTCTTGATTGTTAACCATGGTTTATGGGTGGGAAACTTAAGAGGAGTGGATCCCCTTTTATGTAGGGTGGGGAAAGCAGAAAAGGAAAGGGATTCACAGGGAAAAATATGGTGTCCCACATCTTGTGTTTGGTTCGGTTCGAGTAATTGGGATTTTGTGTCAGTATAAGGGAAGGGCTGGGCTGAAGGTTTGGTTAAGGTTTAGGGAAAAGGGTTTTGTTGTTTTCTGTTTTCTTCATGGAGGAGGAACAAGGAGTGGAGTGGCACTGGCAGATTCGATGGTGGGAATTCCATGGCAGGATGAGCAGAGTACAGAAAATTCAACCCAATTCTATGGAATTGATTATTGTAGAGTGGCCTTGTGCAATGATTAATGATGACAGTGGTTTGAACTTTGAAGACAAAAGATTGTCGTCGAAGTGGAAGATTATAATATAATTGTGAACATATTTCTGAATGAGCTTTTAAATAGGAACTTGGTTGAAGTCGTGACTGAGCATTGGGATGGGAGCACCAAAGAAATTGGCATATCCAAATGGTTGCAATTGATGGATTTATACAGATTTATTTTTGAAGTGCATGTATAGATGGAGAACTTGCATGTAGAAGGTGAGTTGCATGGGAATGGGGTTGGTGGTGGAGAAGCACGGAAGAGAGGGAGTGGAAGGCAGCAGCCTCTGGTTGCCTTGCTTAGTCTTTGAATAGTGCCACAAGTCAGATGTTGCTGTGCCAGAATAATGCTGCCGTGCTGCTATTACCCTCCATGAAGAGAGTACATGTGAATGAAAAGTGAAAACCGAAAGGGAGGTAGCAGGTTTCTCCATTTCTATAGAGAAATGTCTGGATGAAGCCTCTGTGTCAGCTTTGCTGCTGGGTCCTGATTACTGACAAAAGATCCTGAGGAAAAGGATAAAGCTATGGGAATGAAATTCGATATCAGGCAGCACGGGACAATGTTATCCAACATAACAGAGACAGTGGCAAAGGAGTGTTTCAATTAATGCTTACAACAGAGGTGATGCAGAGGGGCGAAAGTAGGTTGCGTTGGCAGCAGGGCTTGTGACACATTGATCGGTGGTACAATGGCTAGGAGGCAATGCACAAGAGCCTTCCAAAGGTTGGGATTGCAGCAAGCTGCTGTTGAAACCGGGGAAGAGCGAGAGATCTTTTCTGGGATGAACTTGTACACGATCCCAACATCTTTAGTTGAAATCTCAAATTTTATCATGGCAGGATCTTGTCGAACCCAGAAAGCATATGTGGTTTTCTGGGTTTTCAAAAAACTAACCGTTTTGATGTTGGAAACATAGCTTTCTATTCCATGGGAAACAAGGCAAGCATAGTGGAGAGAATTGCCAAATAACACTTGTGAAGACCCATGCAATCTCTTGCATCAAGGCTTTGTTCTCCTTTATCTTAGGGCCTGTTTGGTTACATGAATTCAGAGATTTTAAATCTCTGGATTCATGAATCTGAGAATTATACCCGTTTGGTTGTAAAAATCTCTAGATTCATGACTCTAGAGATTCACCTTTTTACACTAAAAACGTGAATCTGTAGATTTATGGGTAATGGTTGAAATCCAAAGATTTCAAAAAAGTTATACATTTGCACATTCAAAAAAATCACATCGATCAAATAGTTTTTTAGGATGAATCCACATATTTCATTCCACAACCAAACATCTAATTTTATAAATTATAACTCCATAGATTTGAAATCTCTATATATCCGAAATCTTCAGACTCGTGTAACCAAATAGGCCCTTAGATAGTCTTGATGGATAGGGGACTAAATTCTCCAGCCTCTGCATTAGTCTTTATTGTTGTCTGTGCTGAAGGAATCAGGAATGGATCTGTAGATTGTGATTCTGAATCTTGTCAAAGAGCGCGTTTACAGGTATGGGAAGCCGCCATGTGTCATGAAAATACCCGATGGTGACTGCAAATCTTGGTCGGATAATTGATTCAAGAACCATTGAAATCCCAGACCAAATTTGGCATGTTCTGTTTAGCCATTGATTCCATTATCAAAATTTGGAATCATTGCAATAAACATTCCGTTCGAGTTTTGACTAGGTATGAACATGAAAATAGACCAAAACCAAATCGTTCATCAAAACGATTCTAGTAATATTCCCACCTCAGAACAATGAATTGGTGCTTTTTGAGCTTTTCTTCTTAAATGGCTTTTGCTGATTTCAGTTTTAGTTTCGTTTGGCTGTTCGAGTTGACAATTTTTGGCTTAATTAGAAAAGTGCACATTAAAGAAATCACATGTTTGACTTGGCATTTGAGCAACTGTCCTTGACTTCCAAACAAAACCTAAACTTAACGTAAGGGGAAAGCATATTCGTTTTTTTTTGGGGGGGGGTGGTGTTACCGTAAGGGGAAAAACATGCAACCATACAAATGGCAAAAGGACATCAGCGTTGTGACAAAACAAAATCAAACTTTAACCTAAACAATTTTATGCTTCCGTGCATTGTCTTCTTACTGTCTGATCTGATAACTATTAAGCTAAAACCAAAATGATTTACTGTTACGGCAGGATATAATGGTCTTAAATGTCCACAACCCACGAATGCATGAACTTGATCAAGAACCCAATTTCCAATAGGCTTCTATGGCTTTTGATGTAGATTGATTTGATCTGATTAGCCATGTGGAATATCCTAAATTCAAGGGTTGAGGTAAACTCGCCCTTGAGTCAGAAAAATTATACATTATTAAATCCTATCGGAAGAGCCTCTTCAAAGAGAGGATTCCAAATCTCGTAAACTAGAGTCATCTACCTTGAAGTAGGGGTGCAAGTTTGGCCTTGACGGCTCTGACTTGCCCTAAGCCTGCCTCGTGTCCCAATAGGGCTTTGATTTAAGATTTTGGCCTTGATGGTGGTTTAGGGCTAGAATATTTTGGCCCTAACTAGGGCCAAAGGCGGGCTTGGGATTACTCTTTGTTTTCTGGGCATGTCTCGACCTATCCCTGATTTTGTGTTCATGATGCTTGCTCTCAATGAATTAGGAACATGGACAAGGCCAGAGACAGGACCAATCAATGCGGGAATGGGTTTAGCTTGGCCTTGTAGGGCGTAGCGTCATGGACAATAATCATTGGCCCTAAATTAGGATTAAGGCGAGAATGAACTTATATTATTAGATTATATAGAGTTGAGCTTGAGATTGTAAAGATCCGGCCTTATTGCAACCCTACCTTGAAGTAGACTTGTACCTCATGCCCTAATATCATTGTATTTTCAGCCGATAATTTAGGATCCACATCTTCTGCTCTTTCAAGCACATCCAGTCATCCATCAGCCCCTCAACAAGAGTTTGCTATGTAAATGTTGATTGATACTGTGATAGAATATTTTTCGTTGAACAAGCTAAGTGATAAAGAAAAAGTACAATAATAATTTAGGAAGTTTTAGGAAACATATTTTACCGATGATTCCGTAACATATTTACATTTTTGTAACAAACAATTCTTTTGTATTGAAAAAATACATAATGTGGGGTTATACTCTAGATCTAAAAAGATATGAACTCTGACCTTTAGTTGAGGGACCTTGTTTCAAAATGTGTCAGGACTGTTATGCAATATATCTTGCTCCATCGGAATGAGATTTTGAAATCTCGACCATTAAGATTCAACAATCGTGACCAAAATTTTGGATCCTACCATAGGAAATTGAAGCAATTTTGTTAGTTGAAAGTGTTGGCTTTTGGTTTTTACCAATGGAGCCACCCGTGGGGTTAAATGCGTTAACATTAAAGGACTGATGGCCTACAATGTTTTTGCTGATTTTTTTGCTAGGGGGGCTCGTTGTCTTTCCCTCTCTCAATCTTGGTGATTCCTCCTTTTTCATGGTTGTGTTTCTTTGTTGGCTCCGATTCCTGGCTTACCCCTTTTTTTTAATGTTTGTTTTTTTTGTTGCAAAAGAAAGGACTGATGGTGTCGCTGTGGGGTATGTGAATCCCATGATCCAACCCATCAGCGGTCAACGACTCAACGGCATTCATGTATTTTGTTTCTAGTTTTCTCCTCCCTGTCTTATGGGCTGTAAATCGAACGGCCAGGATCTGTTGCTACGACGTACGATGTACGAACTCTACACAACAGCACAGAGGTGAGATGAGACGAGGAGACAGCTAGAATATTTCATTTTTTTTGGTTACGCTTCAATCAAATCAATCAAACTCCTCCAAACGTTTCAAAAGTTTTTTTTCTTCTCCCATGTCCACCGCCCAATCCCTGTTCCTAAACACGTGGCGTACACTGACACGTCCATTGTTCGTAGCGTCCAATGGTGATGCAACGCCTGATCCTATCCATCTGCATCACGTTGTACTGTAACAAGATCTCACAAGAACCCAGACTACAACAGGTCCACTAGATCCACTGCTCTTCCCTCCACCAACCAAATTTCGACTCTGGATCATCTTTTCGGACGAGACGGGTATTGATCACAAATTACAAGGGCCTACAGGATTAGGATAATGAAATTTTTTTTTTAAATTATTTTTCACTCATGGATTTCACATAGTTTATAGTTGTAAATTGTAATGCTATTGGAAGAGTAATCTGTGCTTTCTGTCAAGAGAGATGATTTAAGCGGAAATTTATCCACTCACACTTGTAGAGTCTGGACCTGATGTTGTCTAACATATTGTTCCCTTTACTTTTCTTCACCACATAATATAGGAGTAGATAGAGGTCATTTTCCCTTTACTTTTCTTCACCACATAATAGGAGTAGATAGAGGTCATTTTCCTTTACTTTTCTTCACCACATAATAGGAGTAGATAAAGGTCATTTCTGAATACGAATAAGTCTTATTGTGTAGTGAAAAATTGTTACGGATGAGATCCCGGGTGAGAAAGTGATCTAGATTCTAAATTCCATACTTTCAGGCAAAGGGAGTTTTTTATAGTGAAAATTTATCTATTTTCTGTAAAATTTAATTAAAAAAGAAAAAAGGAAAAACGAAAATTTGAACATCATCAAATCATTCAGCTGATGACTGCCAAGCTGATGCAGTGAGCAAAGGTAGATCCTTCCAGCCCAATTTCAAACGCCCGGTCTCCTCCACTAGAGTGTAACCCCTCCAAGGGAACATGCCAAGTAACATACTAGCCTGAGCAGCCGGGTTTCCACCGAGTGAAACTGGTCGGAATCCGATTTTAATCAATTCGTTTCCCCACTTCCTTATCTTCACCTCGCCTGTCCTTTTCGGCCCTCCAACCGCTATTATATTCCTGATCTCACATCCGAGCCACTGCTGCTCCACTCGGTGCCTGTCCGGGTTATCGTAACTCAACCCGTCACCCAGTGCGTCGAACAAGGCCGAGTAGTAATGCAAAGCTTCCACAAATCTCTCCAAGAAGCTCCCCCCATGGCTTAGATCCTGCTCAACAATCGTAATCAACTTCGGGTTTAACAGCTTGATAAGCCTCAGCATGCCGAGATCCGACCCGGTTATGTCGTATAGGCAATGCTGCATCCAATGAACAATCGTCGCTTCTTGTTGCCTCGGGACGAGTCGACTCAGATCGGTGAGGTTCCCAGTTTTGCCTTCTAGTGGCTGGAACTCGAACGGTAACCCAAGCGAGTTAGCGAAATCGGAAAGTCGTCTGCCGGTGGCTTCTAGAAGCTCTATCGATGATCCAACGCCGGTGATTCGCATCGAACGGATTTTTCTCGATCTCGAAGCGAGGATGTGGAACAATCCTGGCCATTGAAGGCCCTGCATTATATCCAGATCGATAACGTGGACACGATCTTCAGTTTCTAGGGCTTGGAATATGGCTTGATTTGCAGTGAAATGGGAGAATTTGATTAAAGGACTTATCAAATTGTAAGATTGAATAGCACTGCAGATCCTCTGGTTCTGAGCTAAGGTTATGTTTTTGTGATTGAGTGGAGTATACGTACCGAGACACGAGCTAATGATCCGAGCTTGCAAAGCTTCAGTGAAGTACGCCGCAACGCGTTCAGGTGAAGAACCGAAAGGAGATGAGAGTTCTGATATCTCTGGAAGAATTTCAGTGGCTTCATCGAGATTATCCATGGCGACAGCCTCGGCACACTGTAAAAGTAGTCTTAGAAGGCGGAGACCATTAGATTCACCTCCGACGACGATCATTTCTTCCTCTGGATTAGCTCCGGCGAGATTTTTACCTGTATTCTGTCTTTTACGAGCTTGATCACCTTCATTTTCGCCAGAGGATTCTCCACCACGAGAATCACCATCGATTCGCTTAGTTCTCATCGTGGAATCAGACGCAAGGTTGTGATTCGCATTAATAGTGGATTGAGGAAGTAAACTCTGAAGCATGATCGCAGAGAAGGAGCGAAAGAAAGAGAAAAGATTAATGGCGGAGAAATGATTTTCGTCGTCTGAAACGCTTTTTGAAGAAAATCTACAAATCCACAAGAGAGGACAAAAAGTGTCATAAGAGCTGCAGACCGACTTGCAGAAGAGAGAGAGAGCGTGAGAGTGAGAGAGACTCAGAGAGTAGTGAGTTTTGCTGCTATTGCCGTTAAGTTATCCGTTAACTGGTCGTCAAGTCCGTCGTTTGGTGGCCGTCCGTTGTTATGACCTTATCAGCTAATAATTTAACGGCTAGCTGCGTCATCGTTGATTCTCATTGGCCGTTATTTTGGGAATATCGATTGCCTGATTTGTCTTATTATGTTCATTGAGGTATAATTGAATAAATAGATAATCGAAGGTCGGGAATATTTTAATCATCGCGGACTATTGATAAACGATAGTTCAACTGATCCGGAACGTCAATTAAGTATCTGGGGCTGTGTGTTTTATACTGGGCCCCATCCTTTGTGGAAGGTCCAAAGCCATATTACACGTTCCAAACTCTGGTGGGGCCCATCGGAAATTAGATAATTATTGGTGGCCCACATCGCATGACAAGTGGTGGACAAGAAATCAGTTGTGGGTAGATTTGTGGATGTGCCATTCTGGTTGGCTGCAGTTGGCCAAAACTCCAGCGGGGATAAGTGTCAAGTGAGGAGAAAATATGAACCAGTTACCGGCTAAGTAGGTTCGGACCGGTTCGTCAAGATTGATATGGTCAATCCGTTAAATCAAGGTATGAATGCCTTTCACTCTCCATCTTCAATTTTAATTTGAAATACCCAAAAAGAAGAAGAAGAAATGAGTTTACTGCATCTCCTTCATCCTATCTTGAGAATCTCTTGGATGCAAGCTCTGGTGACCTTCGCCATCTATATAGGGTACCAAATGGACTTGGCAGTCATCATCTAGAATGCTATGTTCTGCAGGGTAAAGCATCCAGGAGAACGGAACATTGGTTGTGGACGATTACTAACTCGAGCCTTGAAGAACTTCGACATCTACTTCACTGGCTAGGACGCAGTCCCTGTCAACCACGGGGCTACTATCGGTCTCCAGCTGGTCATACAGATGCACTTACTAGGAGGAGCTCATTCACTAGAGAGGGTCCACTTTTAAGTGCTCACAAAATGAATCAAAGATAGGACTCCACTAAGTTCTCTCCTAATTTATGATAAAGGTGTAAATGGAGCCCAGACCTCTACCCTAATCAGTTTCTTCTTCTTTCTAGACTAAAGAACAAAAGTATTATTAGAACTAATCCCAAGAGATAATCTCCTCTTATTGATTACAAACTAGAACATTTAAAGGGGGAGGAACCCCACCATGTCATTGAGATTCAATTGAACCATTATCTTTAGTTGAAAAGATACATTTTGAGCCATTGGATAGGTAGGTGAGACTTTAATTTAAGAATATGAGTATGAGGACCACATAGCAAATTACCTAACATTTCCATGTGCTTGGGCCACCTTCAAGGGAAAAGGAAACAAAAAAAATTCAAATATCACCATTCAATTCAATAGTTGGCTATCTAAATGAACTTGAGTTCCTCTTTCCTTGTGTTCAGCTTAATTCCATGATCATATATGTATAATCCAACTAGTTGGCTACTTAAAGTGTTTGGATGGGTTTTCAACCATCCACCTGAAATAAAATAAACCTCTAGCCAAAAGTTGGATGGACCAAATAAAATAAAACAATTATCCAGATTGTTATTAAAGGTTTGTTCAGTTGGCAATGATTAACAATTCTTAGTGATGAGGTCATAGGTCCAACTCTTCTTGATGGTACATGTAATAACCTACCCCCACCACGAGGTTTATATAACTCGCTCCTTGCTGACAAATTGATTTCATATATGTATCTTGTTTGTATATTTTATTTTTTCTTTTAATACAACTTATCTTTCTTTGGGGAAAAAAAATCCCCCATACCTTAATATAAATCTCCTAATTGAAAAAAATAAATACAATATTCGGGTTGAAATTGGACCAGATTCATTGACTATTTTTTATTTTATTTTTGTAAAACCACGAGAAAATTACATCTTAAATTATCTACTAAAATTGGCCAAAACAAAAGGGGCTGGCGGAGGGGGGAGATAACAACTAAAAAAACTTTGTTGATTTCTTGCTCCGAAAGTTGCTAAAGAGTCTACACCATTGTTTCCTTCTTGAAGGGTGTGGTCAGAGTCTAGTGTCTGTGAATATCGTGAACTATATAGCTAATATTTCACAGAACTTCTTGGGAATGAGCTTTCGTTTCCAAGAGATGAATTAAGCACAATTATCTCCTTCTATGATACCTTGATCTAAATGCCTTTCTTTTCGTCTTCAAGAGATGAATTGGGAACATGTTATCTCTTTCTATAATGACTTGACCTAGATCCCTTTCTTTCGTTCTAAGAACAACACTTCGAATGGCTATGCTTCTGCCATTAGAGACGATTGATTTCCACACCTTGAAGCAAAATAGAAGCTCATTCTTCCTTTCCCGTCTCTTGCTATTCCTCTCTAGTCTCTGGCTCCCCGAATCTGGATCATCACCCCCGTCGGGCAGCACAGAGTGCTCCCCAACGGTTTTACCACAACAAAATCGGTAGGCCCCACAGCTAAAATATATTAAAAAAAAAGGACTCCCATCACCCACCCTGGGCCTCCCTGTATTTTGGGGTGGAATATTCGCAGATCCGGACTCTGGCTCCCCCTACCATACAAAGTTTTAACCTTGAGCAGCTTAATAAGAAAACCAGAAGCTCAATCACCCAAACCGAAACAGGCCGGACCGGTTGGACCACAATGTCATCATAGGAGAACCGGTAATTGGGTCTGGGTGTAGTCGATGGCGATAAAGTCTCGTGACTCGTGAGAGCAATAGCTACGTAGAACCTTTTTACGTGTGGGATCGATCCTATTGTAAAGGTGGAAATGACTTTTCAAATATATATCATTCTCAAAGTGGACCCCACATTGAGTCTATAAAGTCCAAACACCTTTACAAAAATATCCAAAAGTTTATTGTCTCTGCATTCCCACGATTCACAATTGGCCCCACCTACATTTCTAGGCAATGTAGGTGGTGGATCACCTAGTCAGGATGACCCTCTCGGTTTCGAACTCTAGTTAATGGTTGATTTCTTCGTGGCTATTAAAGCTTTGTTCGGCTTCATCTCCTGCTTGATTTGAATAAATCTAATTTGTACTAAAGAAACAAAAAAAAAAAAAAAAAACTGACCCACATCCACATGTTCATTTAGAACTTAAATTCTTTGATCGAACAAGGTTGATTATAAGATAATGACCAACCAAGAACATTGCAGATCAAAATCATTATTTAGAATCCGCCTAATGGTTGATCAGAATCATATCAGCGTTGACCTAATTCTATTGATATGATATTAATTATCGATATAAAAGAATTTTGAAAAAGAAAATGAAAAAGTGAAAGAGAATGTGAGGAAGTGACCAAGGATTTGAAGCTTAGAAGTAGTAAGGATATGATACGGTTGGGAGATAATATACAATATGATACGAATATTCTTTTGAGCACAAAAGAAAAAAATCGTTGACTTATCAAAGTAACAATGGGTTACTTCATTTATGTCAAATAATACATACAGGCATAGGCTATAAAAAAATAAAATTTAATTAATAAAAGCCATTTTTAATTAAAGTAAAATTTGTGGACTTGACAAATAATATCGAATGACAAATTTATTAATTTCTGCCTGGTAATATCTTTTAACAGATTAAAGTATATGCCCCCTTCAGAAGATAATAGTAGTAACGGGTTCATATGGAAATATTCTCTAAATGGGTGATTCATTATTCGCACAGTTTATAAAGTTATTTCAAATGAACTAATAATGTCGGCTCCTGATTCGTACACAAATGTTTCGTTTGCCTAGCTTGCAAGCAAAGATCACCTCTTAATGAATGCTTGTAAAAAATATTTAAAACTCCACGATGAAGATGAATGCAATTTTTGTAATGATGGCATGAAAGATAATATGCATATCTTTTAAGATTGTGGTTTTGTTATGGGTGGGTTATATGGAATCAACTAGTCCACATGACTCGTCAAAATTCATTTTATACTTGTGATCGAACATCTTGGCATGAACTTAACATTTGGGAGAAACTTCTAAATGGTATTGTTTTTTTTTTTTTTGTGGAACTAGATAAATAAAGATGTGCATGATATCGATTATGTCCGACCTAGAAATGAGAAATTAACAATTGAGGATTACTTCATCACAATAAAGGAAGCATGAGAATCTTGCAATGCGTAAATATAAAAACCACCAAGTATTACAAAGAAGTGTAATTAGTATAAACCACCAAATGATTGGTATAAATACAATACTGATGACCCTATTATCAAACAATGTCAAATTGCTCAAGTGGGAGGAGTTATTAGAGACCATAGTGGAGCTTTTCGAGACATATTCATAAAAAATGTGCAATGTAATGAAGTTCTAAAAGTTGAATTCTTGGCATTGAAGGAAGGATTTTGGACATTGCTCTCAATATGGAAGTGTGGCCTATTGAAATGGAATCCGACTCCCATCAGGCTATCCTACTTCTTCATTCTTATTAGACGATCCAATGAAAGTTTGGAAACATCAATGACATTCGTCAACAATTCATATCAAATGGACATGCTTGTTTCACCCACATTAGACGTGAATGAATCCAAGTAGCCGATTGGTGTTCAAGGAAGTTCTGTGATGAAATGGAAATCCTAAAAGTCCTACAAAAGCCAACTCCGGAATTAGAGGAACTTCTTCAAACTGGTATGTTGGCTGGGCCAAATTAGTTTTCTTTTTGTTTTGTTTTCTGTTGGGTCCTGCGTGACCCCGTTCTTTCTACCAATTTTCTTTTTTTGTGGACCTGACTATGGACAGCAACACTGTTAAAGAATTTGGGCCAAAGCCCATATGTAATATAAAATTTGGTGAGTGAGGAGACACTGCCTTCACCCATTTTCTTCTCAACTCATTTCATTGTTGATTTTATGTGAATAAAACCATAACCTTGAACCATGACAATCAACCCTAAGAGTCTAAGATCCTCAACCAGTGAGAGAATCACCATCAAATATCACTAGCCTTTTTAAGGGTTTAAAAAATACAACTGAAAATCACCTTTGCCGTTATTTTACATTTGATAGAAGTTAGATACATGTTAATTACTGTCCTGCACAAAGGACTAGAAATAATTTTTTAGTCACATTTCATAATAGACTCAAAAGTCTATTCTCATTTGGGTGTATTATTATATTTTTAAACCAAAAATAAGTTTCAAAACGAACACCTAACACCTAAAATGTGATAGTAAAAATAAGACATGTATATGGGGGGTTGGGTGTGGGGTGTGCGCTTGGTTCTACTTTGCAAGATTCCGCATCTGGGGGCCCCCCCGGCGCGTTCGGTGCCGTAAGACATGTATATTTCTACTTTGAAAAAAATAAAAAAACAAATAATAAGACATGTGTCAAAAAATAGAGAAAATGTATTAAGATAAGGAAGAAGATTATAACAAGATGAATCGAACTCTTGAGTTGTGTGCATTACATATTTATAGTAGAAACATTATATTCTCCAATATGAAAATATCAAAGTTTACAAAGATATACAATATATGATTGTTGTATACAATAAAATGCTCTTAATATAAAAAGATAAATTGCTACTCATGATAGACAAGGCATAAGATGGAAAAATTGATTATTAATATTGTGTGTTAAGGTGACTGTAATCTTCAGTTAATATAGTAATGTGGATCTCCAAGATTATACGTTGAGATGCTGAAATTTTCAATTAGAAGTTACATATTTTTGGGAATTATAAACATCCACAATCAATATTATTTATAACAACATGTTATTTAAGACTCTAGTTTCCATTTAAAACAATAACTATTTTCTCAAGGATTTGATATCTTGACTACTTGTTATTAATTTGTTATTGGATGATGTTTTCTTTCCATTTCTTTCTTTCTTGTTATAAAGTTTGTTCTTGCATGATGTTTCCTTTCCTCTTGCCACTCATCAGCTAGTCTAATTGGTCATTTCCAATTTAAGGCCTTATTATGTGTTATATTGTATAGTTAATCAACTTATGTACTAAAGCAAAGCTATTCTAGTGGTTGAAACCAACACCTCTTAGTGAGGATTGTGCCATGTGGCATTTAAGTAATCCAACGGTTATCTAATTTAAACTAAATTTGAATTGTATTTAAACCCACCCATAAATATTTTTTTTTGGGGGGGCTTTGATTAATAAGGAAAAGAAATCGTCTTCCTTGCTCCCACGAGAGCTCCCTGTGGTTTTTGGGGGTATTTTGTTTTATTGAAACTCTGTTGGGTGTTGTCTTATGCGGCCTCCTTGGTTGGTTGGGGGGTGGTCCTTTTTGTGTTTCCCTTGTCTAGGCTTTCTGGTCCCCTTGGTGGGGCGTGGTTGACTCTTGGGACTTATTATATCTCCATCCCCGGACTTAATAAAGCCCCTTTGTACCATAAAAAAATAAAAAAATCAACCTATGTGTCTACCATTCATGGGTTATGACGAGTGGGGGGATGGTGTAAGGTTACCTTTAATCCATTATTCTCATAAGCTTTTAATATTTTCCTTTTTTTATGGAAAAACATGTATGTTCAAGGAACCAAACTCTAGGTTTAGCAACACATGAATTAAGTAATAAGGCCAACAACATCCTACTGAATGGGGTAACATAAGAGAGATTTTAACAGAATTTGTCTAGACAATAGAATTGTGTATCCCTAAAGAGCATTTGTCGTCCTCTTACTTAATCCTCTCTAGATCACCTTCAAGCGTAACTAGAGTCATTAAGTCTGTGCATAAACATCGATCTTTATATATACAGTGTTCTTCATGGACTTTAAAACCAAGGTTTAAAGCATCTTACAATACAATACGACATTCGTTGATACATAACCATATTGGAAACAACCGATGCAATACATATTGATACGTCTCTTCATTGGATTATACCAAAATATTGGCCAATACAAGGCGATATTTCTCTTAAAATGACTTTACCGATATGATACTTGACACCGATACTTGAACTCTTACTTAACAACCTCATGACCGTTCTAATGACTAAGCTTTTGATATCTTGACACTGTAACATGCTCTCAATAACCCTTTTGTACATAGACCCAGTGGCGGAGCCACGTTGGGACCGGAGGGGGCCATGGCCCCCCCCAGATTTTTTGAAATTGGAAATATCCTTGCTTTTTTCCTTATTTCTCTATCTTTAAATGTGAAATATTACTATTTGGCCTCCTCCAAAACTTAAAAATAAAAATTTAAGATAAAAATGATGGGTACAAATGTCATTCATAATCTCTATGTAATGGTTATCATTCAATCCCTAGTTTTAAGGAATAAAAAGTTAAATTCTAATTAAAAAATAACTCACGATCCATGAATTTCTGTTTATATATTCTCTCATATTTTCATTTCTATTTATTCTCTCATTGATTTTCTATTTTATTCTTATTTTTTCTCTTTTTTTTCTCAAACGTCTCACAAAATATTGAAGTAGTTAGCAAACTTTGGAATTTTCCTAAATCTTCTCCACATCAGGTATTCACTATCTTTTTCTCAAATTATTCATTTCTCTCTACATTAAAATATAATAATATATTATGAGATGGGACCTACAATGGGTCCCACATTGGCCCACATACATTCGGCCCCCCTCCATGTTCAATCCTGGCTCCGCCTCTACATAGACCAAACTGCTCACCAAAGCCTATAAGAGGATCCAATTAATGCCTTCTATAACCACTCAAAGCAAGTTTTTATTGGCCATCATTCATTTATTTATTTATTAATAATTTTCTTTTAGCATGTGATGGTTATCTCTATACGTTTTTTCATCAAATGCCATGGGAATATACGATGAGATTACTTGGCAGGAATGTTGAAACCACAACTGGATAAAGCAACTCCAGAATTTTACGTAGGCGTGAAGAACTGGAAAAGCAAGATATTTATTAAGTACAAAACACAAAAAAGCGCGTCATCATCTTTGACTTAGTCAACAGTTTTATCTCAACAAGAAATGATGGAAACAGAAAAGTTAATTTTGATGTGAATCTCCCTTGTGAAAACATTGGGGGGGGGGGGGGGGGGGGGGGGGGGGGGGGGGGGGGGGGGGGGGGGGGGGGGGGGGGGGGGGGGGGGGGGGGGGGGGGGGGGGGGGGGGGGGGGGGGGGGGGGGGGGGGGGCCCCCGGGGGGGGCCCCACTGTGCACATTTATACTAGGTGACTGAGAAAACAAAAAAAAGTTAGAGAACAAACTAAGCAATTCTGTATGAGAAAAAGCTTTTAATTTTCATTCCTAACAATTTGGGTGCCAATTTCAAGAGGTCAGGTACTAAAGCAAGTGCCCATGTCGCCGTGGATATGACACGTAGTCCGTGAACCGGTCGAGATTGTCCGAATCAAATCAATTCAAGACATGAATAGATGACACAATTTAATCATTTGTTGTTCTACCTCTCATAGTCTCATGAGAATAAGAGTTTCACATCTCTATGTCTATAGTGGTGTTGGAGTCACACAATCATTAAAACATGAATGGATGACACAATTTTTCTTTGGTCTCAAGAATTGAAAATTCCACTTTTCAAAATAAGAAGGCCCGAAGAGCTTGGAAGAACAGATTTGTGGATCAACAATCAGAGGTAGGAGTGAACCCAATCAGATTCTAGAAAATTTCGAATGAGAACACCTGAAAGCTAGAAAGTATGTGAATAATTTATGTTCTATTGAAAAAATGAAAATGAAAGTGAAACCAACTCAATGCCAACAAATAACATGATTCATGCGTGGAATCCACCATTCTTATCATTTTTTTTTGCTCACCATCAATTCAATTCAATCACAAGACGACCCCAAAAGCATAGAGGATGGGAAGGGAAGTTTAAATCCTCTATCACTTAGGGTAGAACTCAATGCAAAAAATGGAGCTGTCACAAAGGACCGAGTAGAAGCAGAGGAGAAGTTTCGTGTATATTTTGTCAATTCATTGAAGTTTTATTGCATTTTGCTAGTTCACCATCTGCAATTTTTAGCGACATATAACATATATAGTTTTCAGTTGTATCAAAAAATTGTCCCTTAGTGAAACAACCGAAATTTGTGAATTTCGACAAATTGTTTTACCGTGCCTAGACTCTTAAGAAGGGAGGGGAAAAGAGAAGAACCCATATCACCTCGAGTGTGGATCATCTCCCTTGACGGGGAGTACTTTGTGCTCCCCTGATGGTCATACAACCACAAATTACATGGAGCCTACAAGTAAAAAATAATAAAACATTTAAAATAATAGATCCCATCATCCTACCTAGTAGGCCCCCTGTGATTCGTGGTCAATAGTTGTTAAGGGAGCAAAGAGTGATTCTTGTTGGGAGAGACAATCCGGACTCTATCACCTCTTGGTTGTGGCCTTGTGGGAGCCCTATATGTTATTCTGAATTTCCGTTGCTTTTTCACTACAAATATCGTACATTGAGATCCAACATGGGTCCCACCTCTAAATTATCTTATCTGGGATTCATACGTGGTCTTCCTTATCTTTGCCACCGCATACGAGGCTACCGTCAGCGTGACATTCTAATCGAAATATTGCCTGGTTGGGATATCCTAAATTTAGGCGTCTCACTCGGTTTCCGTTGACGCCATTACGGTAATACAATCTTTCGCTGTTGCTTCCACTGCACGGTCTGTTCCGAAAACCGCAACACCCATTAGAGAACCCTAGAAGTCGATCGTTTCCCCATCTCCTCTGCAAGTTCTGAATCAATTGCAGCTTAAGCTCTGCAAAATCTTGTATATACTTTCTTTTTCCTTTATCATTAATTTATTTATTTTTTGGGGGTGGGGAACCAGGACTATCGTTTCGACTTTCTGCAGCTCAGAACTTGTTGGTTTCGGTTCACTAAATCTTCTGGAGGATTTTAGGGTTCTCGGTGTTGCGGTGTTGTGGATATGGCAGTCCTTTTGGAGGACATAATTCGGTCGGTGGAGATGTGGTTGAGGATTAAGAAGCAGCCAGAGCCATACATTAACCCTGATCTCGATCCTGTTTTGCTCGTGCCCGGGATTGGTGGTTCGATTCTTAACGCCGTAGATGAAAATGGTAAAGAAGACCGTGTCTGGGTTCGACTTCTTAATGCTGACTACACGTTGCGGACGAAGTTATGGTCTCGTTTTAATCCTTCTACAGGTATGATTTTATTTCAGAGCGTTCTACTTTAGAGGAGTCAGTTTTTGTTTTCCCCATTAAAAACGTCAACTTTGTGTTTTTGTCTCTAAATTCATACTCTGAACATTAGAAACAGAGAAGTGTTTATACTTGCCAGAGGCCCCAATTAGGTAAGACAGACAACCCTTGGAGAAATGAGAACAAAATTAACAAGTGAACAAGATGATTCATAAGCAAACCCATCCTTCAAATTAAGGCTTGAAATTTCCCCCTTATAGCAATTATATAAAGCAGTCTTACTTAAAAAAATATCAAAATATGGTCAAGATGGTTCATAGGCAAACCCATCCTTTAAATTGAGTCCCGAAATAAAGTATCATGTAGACCGTGCGTCTACCAGCAGTCCAGCCTAAGGAATCCATTTCAAAATAACTCATGGCCTGATAAGCAACTAAGTGACACCTATGGTATCCTGGTTTGGTTTGGTCCAATTGTGATCTAAAGATGGCTATATGATGTACCAACCCATCAGAGAATTACCTGATATAAAGAAATGTTCACATATTTCCTTGAAGATGGACCCTGATTCTTCTTAATTTGTGTGATTCAGCTACGGATTTTTTTCTTCTGTCCCTCATTTACGTTGTGAGAGTCCAGCAGAGCTTACCTTGTCTTCTTTGTTCACTTTTCTCCTTTGGAAATTTGGAAATACATTGCTAATTGTGAAAAATCTTTATGAATTCTATGTAACAGGTCAAACAGTGTCATTGGATACAAAAACAAATATTGTGGTGCCTGAAGGCAGATATGGATTGGAAGCAATTGATGTCTTGGACCCAGACATGGTATTATGCTCTCTTTATGTATACTTCATTGAAACATCTTACAATTGAGAGGAGAAGATACGTCTATTTCTTTCCCTGATATTTGCACTTCTGTTATATTCAAGAGAAGTGGTCGTTGACATCATATTGCATTTACATTTCTATGCAAATTGTGAGCTTAGAGAGTGAAACAAGCAATTTCTGGGATTAGAATTATGTCTCCTCTATTCCACCTGAGCATGAAGCGATGCATGTTATGTATGATATAAACATTTCATTATTCTTTAGTTCTTACTAGCAGTTATTTCTCAGGAATTATAGTTTCTTTTCCATACTTCTCAGAAATGGGATGGGATTTATTTTGGTGACCATAGATCAGGGTGTCATAGAGTGAGACTTGTTTTTAGGTTATGTGCATTTGGATAGAACAGCATTATTGACAACAGAGAGTAGTCCTGGACCCATTTAGTCATAGGTTCCCTTAGTTGTACATATCTATAGATATATGAAAATTCATACAGCTGCAGACAAATGCAATCTAAAAAATACATCACCCCCCCCCCCCCCCCAAAAAAAAAAAAAAAAAAAAAAAAAGAAGAAGAAGAAAAAAGAAAAGAAAAAGAAAAGAAAAAGAAAAAATGAGAACAAAAAACTGAGGAAATGACTTCATCTCGGTTTTGAGGATAGTAATAGCAAACAAAGCTAGAAACAAGTAAAAACATACCCCAACTTCCCCTATTTGACTGATCTCAAAATCCAGACCCTGCGGTTTGTGGAGTCATCAAGTATTATGTATACAGCATGCATTTGGGGGTTGGTTACATACATGACAGGGAGAAATGTGAGATGGAATATCATACAGGAATTTGTGTGTGTGTGTGTGATAGAATCATGTGACCAGCTACTCATGTTGACTAATCCAAGCACTTTCTATTTCAAATCTATTCTTTTTGTTGGGTACATGCATGTGGATAAAGAGAAGAATGAAGTCTTTTAACTAGACTCTTCTGAAAGTCACTTGTCATTTGCTCTGTTTCTGTATGTGAACTCACTTGTGAAGTTGTAATCAAGCTTTATATATTTATCTCCCATGTGATTTATCCTAAGCTTAAATAAAAAAATAAGATACAAAACTACAAACTAACCACCAGCCCTTATTATACCAGAACCTAGGTTGGGTCCCAGGTTGGGTTTTAAACCCAGTCATGCTGGTCCAACCAGTCGAGTGCTATTATATTAATTGAAAATAACTCAACTTTGTTGCGTTTAGATAAGGACCAAGGAGGCTATATTAGTCAACTTGTTGGAGAATATGATCTTACTATCTTGTTGAGCATAATCTCCAGGAGATCTTCAGTGAAAAGAAACTTCATTCAGTAGTTGCTGTGCTTGAAAGAGTAGAGATTTGCATTCCTGCATTGTTGTGCTTTCTTATCAAAGCAAACATAAGAAAATAAGAGACATAAAGACTAACAACTGCTACTAGCCCTTAATAGACCACAAACCTGGGTTGGGCCAGTTTTCTGGGTATTTGGATTTCCAAAGCCGGTCATGCTGGTCCTGCCAGTTCAGTAATGAATACTACTGTGTCCCCTTGAACCATTTTCCTTTGTGGAAGGTGCAAATATGATTCCCTCTGTGAAAAAAAAACATCTGAAGCATCTTAGTTTCTGAGGAGGACAAGGGACATGTTTATTGCATTGGACTAAAGTGTCCATACCTTTCTGGGACAGTTTAAAAACGACTGCTAAATGTTGTTATCAATGATGCAGGTCATTGGACGTGATTCTTTATTTTATTACCATGACATGATAGAGGAAATGATCAAGTGGGGTTTTCAGGAAGGCAAGACTCTTTTTGGGTTCGGTTATGATTTCCGCCAGAGCAATAGGTGTGTGCTACTTCTTTGGTTATGAGTATGATTATTGTATCACCTGCAACAAGTTACTTTTCTGGTTTTGTTAGGATTTGCCTGTCTATTCTTGCCACTGTATCCATGTCTGTAGACTCTGTACTAGTATTATTGTATCACTTGCAACAAGTTACTTCTCTGGTTTTGTTAGGATTTGCCTACATATTCTTGCCGCTCTATCCATGTCTGTGAGCCTCGTACTAGTATTATTGTACCACTTGCAACAAGTTACTTCTCTGGTTTTGTTAGGATTTGCCTACATATTCTTGCCACTCTATCCATGTTTGTAGACTCTGTACTTGTCCTATAGTCAGTTTTCTCTCCTAGAATCAAGCTAGCTATCTGATTAGATTCTTATGGTAGCCATTCCTTCTAAAATGATTCCCCCAACACCCATCCTGCTGATGAGGTGCCATTTTGGGAATTAACACTAGACCTGTAAACGGATCGGATTTGGCTTGGATACACCAATATTCGAATCTGAATCTAATTAGCAAAACTGCTATCCGTTTCCGAATCTGAATTTGAAACTTTCTATCATATTATTGATTGGTGACTGCCATTTTTTTAAAAAAAAATTCCAACTACCAGTTTCCGATTCAGATTTTCAGCCTCTTTTAAGAGAAAGAATGTTTAATACTTTACTCTAACCGGATAATTTCGATTTCGATTTCTGATTATCTGGTTACCGATTACTAGATTCCAACCAAGGAAGAAAATTGGACCGAAACCGGAATTTCGACATTGCAAAAGGCCGAAATTTTGATGTTTCGGTTGAAATTGGACACTTTTTTTTTCGAAATTGAAACTTCAATTTCGGGCCTCATATGGACTCAAAATGATCTGTATTCTTGCATACTCCCTATTTCAAGCATAATAAACTCAATGGAATTAGTATTTTGCCAAAAAAAAAAAAACCATTACTAACAAATGACTAGTTCCGACAAGTGCAAACTGTATTGCCGGCTTAGAATCGATACATGAATTGTTTGGTAGAATGGTTACATATACAACAAGTGAACAAAATAAAATGACCGACTAGATCAAATTATGGTGTCTCACATATATTAAGTTGAAGCCTATATATCTTATATACATAAAATAAAAATATGTAATTTTAGAAAATAATTATTAAAATCAGAAAATGAAAAAATGGTAGCAAATAATAAAAAGTAACAAAACACAATCATAGATTATAGTCCTAGGCTGAACATATATTAATTTTAAGGCAATATAAGATCATTTAAGGCATGAACGAAACAAAAATAAAAAAAGGGGAAGTTTGTAATTGTTGGGTATGGCTTATGCTTCACATTCTATGGTTGTTGGAATTTTCTTTGTAGTTGTTGTGGCTTAGGAGGTGTTTGGAGGCAAAAAAATGAACAAAAGAGGTGTTTGAAGGCAAAGGAGTTGTGAAAATTAGGTGAAAATGGGATAGAAATCAACAAAAACTAAGAAAAAACAAGTTGGAATGTTTGAAATTTTGGTCGAAATTTGACACTTTTCCTAAATAATTGGAAATTCGTTTCATTTTTGAGAAAATACAAACATTTCGACCGAAATTTCAACAATTTTGGTCGAATTTTCTTCTATAATTCCAACTTGATTCTCATCTCTTTCAAAGGAAAAAAAAATGTTGAATACTTTACTGTATCTGGATAAATTTTTATCTGGATATTATCCGATAAGAAAAATGTTGAATACTTTATTGTATATGGATTTTATGCAATAAGCAATTATCCGAATCTGATTCCGGTTGCTTATCGACGGATACAAATATTTTTCGGTAAGAAAAATTCCAGATATGGACACCCTTAAATGAATACGAATGCGAATTCGGAGGCAGATTTCAGCCATCCATTACATGTCTAATTAACACTAATTAGGAGTTAAGCCTTGCCCCAATCCAAATCTATTGTGATATTTAATCTTTCTAGCACATACAGCTATCTTTGGGAATCCACATTGGTGCTGAACTGCTTAGTGGATTGCAGAACCCACAAGTAACATGGTCACAATATAACCACTCCTATTAATCCTAAAGTTTTGTATGGCAGAAAAATGTCATTTTCTTGCTTTTGCACTATCAGGTATTAAACCAAATTGAGATTCCTTGGGCAAAACTTCTTGTTTTCTCTAGTTGTCAATCAGAATATTTTTGAAAGGGATTGAAGATGCATGAAAACCACTATTCTTAATAGATTACCCTTTTGGTCAAAGAATTGAACCTCATAATATCAAATTGTAATAAGAATTTTATAATTCTCAGTATAGTCATCACCCCATGGGGTAGCTCAATTGGAAAATACCAGTGCCTCATTATTAAGAGGACATGGTCCAAATCTCCTAGGTTACCTGTCCGAGGAAAAGTATGGTCATCATTTCAAAGTGATAATTCTCACTACAAGAATATTCAAGACTTATCCTAACTTAATGAGGCTGGCTACATGGATTCAAAAGACAAGCAATGGATTATAAGTGATAATTTCACCCTTGGATATCAATAAATCTGGTTGTTGGAAATCTAGAGTGATAACTTCACTTGATGTGGATAATGGATGTACTGGTGAAGTTTGAGAAGCCTTGTCTTCATTTTAAGTGTAGATTAAAATCTGAAAAAAAAAATTACTTGTAAATTCAAGCACAAAGTCCAATTACATCGAGGAACAATGCTAAAAATCGTTAACTGGGAACAAGAGACTAGTTACCTTACGAACTAAAAGAGAGAAGGTTTTGATATCACAAAACCTATGCTGTAAGGTTTATCAAGTATGACCTTGAATAGAGCTTTTTGGAGGCAAGGATCCTTATAGCTAACCCCATATAGTTGGGATAATGCTGAGTTACTTTTGTTATGAAGCAAGTGTGCATGGCTGTATGTGTGTGTTTACTTTCTTATCTCATATTTGGCTTATAGTACACTTGATACTGTTGTTTTACTCTTTATCTTTCTTTCAGGTTTCAGGGAGCAATGGAACGCTTTGCTGCAAAACTAGAATCAGCGTACACCGCTTCAGGGGGCAAAAAACTAAACATTATAACTCATTCCATGGGAGGTTTATTAGTTAAATGTTTCATGTGTCTGCACAGTGATGTAAGATTTATGTTCTAGCATCTCATAATTTGATCTGTTTCTATATTATTTTTTCTTTTATATGGTATTTTTAATTGCAACCTGTAATCATTTGGTGCCTATAGTATATCCAGAAGTTTTGATTCATTACTTAAATATTGTTCTCAGGTTTTTGAGAAGTATGTGAAGAATTGGATTGCGATTGCTGCACCATTCCAGGGTAAGTAACCTTGATAATTTGTTATAAGGTGCTGTTGATAGAATTGGATGTCTGACATGTTATCTTCAAGTTTTTTGATATGTTGATTGAACTCTACTGCAAAGATATTCCATGCTGTTCAAATCTTCAAGGTACATTAGGGGCCCCCTCCATGCAAAGGAAAAGAAAAGGATACGTTAGATGCAAACGTGGTGGACTTTATTATATCTCTTTGATGAGTACTTTCTGGCAATGTGGTGTGCTAACAATGTGGGAATACTGATACAGATTATATCTTCCACGTGGTTGGTGGTTTTGTTCTTTTGCATCATGATGTGGATCCTGCTGTTATAGATGGTTTTGCCCCTGCCACTCCCACTTGACCTTGAGATTGTTGATCTAGACAGTGCCCCATCCATGTTGAAAAGTACTAGTTAACAAAAACATGTGGCTGATCATCAGCCATGTAGAGAGGTTCCTGTCAATTAAATTGCCCTCTAGATTGGTAATGTTTAGACTCTAGATCCCCTTCTACTCTACACTTGAACTTCTCCCCGTTATTGCCGGCTAGTGAAGTTTCAAAGTTCTGGCAAAAGGAAATTTTCTTCGTTGCCCTTATTGGGGATCTTTTCTACTTCTCAAACCTGATAAGTTTGTCCATTGGATAGATGGGGTGCTCTCTGGCTATGTCACTTGTGAATTTTGGTTTGCCAATGGACCAACATTTATGGAGTTTTCCTTGTTATTCTATGGTTGCTATTGTTCAAGCAGTGTAAGAAAGAACACCATGCGGACAATGTGTCCACCAATGTTTAGTGGGAACCATTCTTTCATGTAACATTTATATGAGGGGCATTATGGGAGGAATTTCGTAGAGGGAACCCCATTCCCTTAGTTCAGAAAGGTGTATATTTCTTTAGATAGTACCATGAATCTTTGTTTCCATCTCGTGCTTTTAAATGTCTCTTCTAATGTGTTCTTGATTCTTGATTTTAACCAAACCTATATATATATATTTTGAAGCAAGAATGTTCAAATCTAATACAATCATTCATGAGCAGGGTGCACTGGTTATGTCACATCCACCCTCTTGAATGGGATGTCATTTGTTGAAGGGTGGGAACAGAATTTTTTCATATCAAAATGGAGCATGCACCAGCTGGTATTGACTGTTCTATTCGCATTTTAAAAGATTCTTACTTGGTTTTATACTCCTCTGCTGGAATATCTTGCATTTTTACTAGGGTGTGTTTGGTTTTGTTTTCCTTGGATATATAAACAAAACACACATTTTAGTTATCTGCTGGAGTATATTCTCTTAAATTTTGATGTCAGCGTAAATTTTTTTTTTTGGTTTTGGACTTTTTAAGTGCATACATGGATGCATCTTTGTGGTGAATTAGTGTACTTACAGTGGTGAACTGGATCTCCCCTTAGGGATTAGAAAGAATGAATGCCTTTGAAGAAAAAGTGCCATTTGGAAGATTTTTTTGTTTTTGTTTTGCCATCTCATAGATGCCATGGTGGAAGTCTGAGTTGAAAGTTTTAAGGTTTCCTTTTGTAACGTTTATTTGATCTTTCTTTCTGGCTTCCAAGAGTTTCAGTGAAGAAAAATACAATGTTTAGGCAGGTAAGATATGAATTTATAAATTGACATGCTTTATTTTGTGTATTTGTGATGTCCCACAATGACTTTTGGTACATAACAGATGAATTTATAAATTGACATGCTTTATTTTGTATTTTCCTGATATCCCTATTTACACATTTGGCTTCCCTCAGTTGTTCTCTTTAATATTGTAGCACCGATGCATATATGATGATGGATTTGAATAATCAGACTGCTATAGTAAGAAAAAGAGTCTTATGGTCTAAGATATATTTGATTTTTTGGGTAGTTAATGACCATTACCCAGTGATACACTTTGTTGTTTCCTGATTCCCCCTTTATTTGAGCCCCTGACAATTTTTGGTGGCATAGAAGCTCTTTAAGTGTCCATGCCCCAAATAGCTTCTTATTTTGTTCATTGTCTTCAGTCAACTTTTTCTTTCACATGCTTTGCAACTCTTCCCTTGGTTTTTGCTGTTTGTTCTTAAAGTGTCCCATGCAAAAGCACATTTGATATTTCAACATTATAGTGTTTTAACATTTTTCAAGGGGCTGCTGCTGATGCTGAGCCATGTACTTCGTCCATGCACTGATGTAGAAACTTTAGATTGTTGTCATAAGCTGCTATTTTTTGGGTCGAATTGTCCTAAGCCTATCTATAGTGGACTACTAATCATGGTTGGTTGTTGAGGTCATGTTAAAATTTTCCAATAATGTTACGATTTCATCTCTAACTAGCTTTGTTTTTCAGCTGATTGAATGTCCTTCAATATATGAATTGCTGGCTTGTCCAAATTTCAATTGGCAAAATGTTCCCTTATTAAAAGTATGGAGAGAAAAGCAGGATGATGATGGTAAACCAACTGTTGTGTGTGAATCATTTGAACCAATGGAAGCATTATCAATAATGGAGAAAGCTCTTTCAAGTAACACGGTGAGTAATGGTCCTCTCTCATGTCCCCAACAGCTTTATTGTGGATCAGATGCATTTCCCAATTTTATGGTGGTAGGATTTTCTGGTCTGGATAACAACAATGATAACAAAGCCATGCAGATCATGCTTCCTAACGTACTGGGAGTTAGCCTGCATTTATAAATTATAATTACAATTCCGGGAATTTTCTAGGATGTTGATTAATTCTGAGTTGAGAATGATACTGCCTGAAATGTATGCAGTGGTGGTTCCCAAATCATTATTGTGGATGGTTTCGGTGAACATTTTTTCATGTCCTACATTTGGCAGGACAGTCTTTGGTAAATATGTATGTCGATCTGTTGATGTCATTAATCTAAATTGCTGCCATGATCAGGTTCATTATGATGGAGTGGATATTCCGCTCCCATTCAACCTCGAGATCTTGAAATGGGTTAATGAGACTCGAAACATCATGTCACGTGCTAAGCTTCCCCAAGGAATCAAGTTCTACAACATATATGGTATCGGTTGCGAAACACCTCACTGTGTTAGGTAATGTTTGCCTTTGCTTTCTTTTGTAATGTGATACTTAGTCATATATTGGCCTTCAATTTGGTATTTAGAAGAGCTTACATGTGGTTATGCTTGTGAGGGAAGTTTCATAATGGAGAAAATAATTTGAACTAATTTATGGAGTTGAAGACTAGGTCTGAAACTCAGATCTGGCTTGAACTTTCTTCCGTACTCATAGATTAAATACTATTGCGTTGCTGAGCCTTGGCCTTTAACTTAGACTAGGAACTGGCTGCAGCCAATCTAATTTAAGGATCATTTGGTTTGGCCCCATGTCTAGCTGTTTCAAAGTTAACACTGTAATTCATTGGGTTTCTCTGAAAGTTGAATTATTGTAAATTTTTAGTTACTAGCTATTGTAACTGTATTTGTCTATGAGTCCGAATTGGATTTGAGCTTGATGCAAAGTAGTCCACGAAGATATTGTCATGTTTTTGTTGAACATGTTTTTCAAGATTGTTCATGACTGGCTAATGTTTCTGTACTGAAGCTATGGGAGCAAGGAAAACCCTGTTACGGACCTTCAGCAAGTGCCTTTTTTCCAGGTAAGGACCACCTTCTGATAATTTGTTCTCAGTTGGATAATCTGTGTGACCAATATACATTGACAATATCTAAAAGAAACATTCATTAGCAACTATGATGTCATCTTATGGATTTTCTGATTTCCCCTTTGTTGATGTTTCATTTTCATACCAAAAAAATGGCTTTTTAAATCAGTTTATTGCACATGCGGAAAAACGGTTACCCTAAACTACCTAAAGAGGTTATATTTTATCATAATTTGGCAGAGTTGGATGGTTAGGGTAGGTGGATTGGTGTTAGGAAGGACCCCATGCTCATCTTAGTCGTAGTGGTCAAATTTCAGCCTAGAACAAGTACTTAAAGTAGAGTTAAGAAGAATTGATTTTAGCAAGTCATTTAAAAGTGAACTTGGCATTCATCTTATTCTTGGTGATCAGATGTCAACCTGAAACAAGCACTCAAAGCATGAACTAAAGGAGGTGAGTTTAGAGCTTTGATGCTCCAAAATCTCATATGCTGGAAGGGAATCAAGCATACTTGTCAAGGCATAGCTGAGGCATCCAAGCACCTCAGCTAGATCCCCCCCCCCCTCTCTCTTCCCCTTGAATGCATAGGATCACCTAGCTGCTGATAAATACAGATTCTGTGATTGTTAGTCTCACTTTTAGGGCACCTTCCACTCAAATGGGCTGCAAGTTGACCAGTGAGATGGGTGTGTGGGTCCTCTACAGCATGGACCACTGATGGTTGTTGCTAGTGTTGAAGTCATGATGGGTAAGGGACACTATGGGAATCAGTTGGCTCATTGTTCATGTATAGAACCCTTCCAATATTTACATATGTCTGGTTTGTGCATACTTTCACACAGCACTCCCATTGACTAGATCCATCGTTGAATTACTAGCTTGTTAAATAATTATTTCATTCTATTTGCAGGACATCTGATATTAATTATTGTAGTGGGGTTGCTTTGTGATGTGGGTTTTTGTATTTTTTCAGGCTAATTTTACGTGCGTTGACGGTGATGGAACTGTTCCTGTGGAATCCGCCAAGGTGTGTTACTTGCTCCCTCGTTGATTTTTTTTTTTTTTTGGGGGGGCGGGGGCGGTGTGGTTTAATGGCTTGTCATGTCAAGCGAGTAGGAGCAACGTTTAAGATTCAAAGTTAAATACTTTTGTTTTGACTAATTGGTTAGAACGTCAGAGGATAATTCAGCCCCCACCTTTCGTGTACAATACTTAAGATTCCTCATTCATTGGTTTGCATGGATGATGTAGAATTGCTCAGTTCTTTACTAATGTTCCATTTTTTTTCCTTCTTTTTTTATGACCTTGGGAAAAATAGCTGCTTACTCTTAGTGCTCCATTCCACCCCCCACCCCCTGCCAAGCACGGTTGATTCAGCTTCTTTGAAGTACTTGTATAACAGCATTTTACGGGGTGGTGATTGGGACAATGATAGGAGCATCTACTGTCATCTCGTTCTCTTCACTCTCTGTTGCATATTGCCCTTTCCTCTGAGAGCATACTGAGGCTAATCATGTGAAATTGTAACAAGATTCAGCTCTTATTCTTCATCACTTAATGTATTCATGCTAAATCCTCAATATCTTCTTATCAGTTTTATTTCTTTCTTCTTTTTTTTTTTTGGGGGGGGGGGGGGTTAAGAGTTTTTCGTTGTCTGACAGATCTAAGGGATATCTTTAGACTGGTACATGTTTCTGCAACATTGCAGATTTATTTGAGCTATAGTTTGTGGACAGCTAGATGCCAGGTTATTTTCTGTTCACATGTCAAGTTTTGGTCAAAATGGAGTTGGGTCAAGTAAGAAATTAAGCTTTGGAATCTAGTGAAAAATTTATTAAGTAAAAGGAAATGGATTGCTAAAATACAGGGGGACTCACCTAAACATGGTAGGATATGTGGATGAATCTGAGTATGGCATTTGAAAATATGTCGTTTTCTACATATTCATGTGATCAAAATTATTACTTCAACCTTTTCGTGTAAGAAAACTTGATACTGTAGTCTTTTTTTTTTTTATAAGTAGAAGATACTCTGGTAAACCAGAAAGTTATATCTCAATGAAACCAAAAATGGTCTTCTGAACTGTATCTTACAAATTTCTAATGTGACATTGTCTTCTATTCCTTATTTTTCAGGCAGATGGACTCAATGCAGAGGCAAGGGTTGGAGTCACTGGCGATCACCGTGGGATAGTCTGTGAACGCCATATCTTTAGGATACTCAAGCATTGGCTAAAGGCTGGTGAACCAGACCCGTTCTACAACCCAATAAACGACTATGTGATCTTGCCAACAACCTTCGAGATGGAAGAGCACAGAGAGGAAGGCTTGCAGGTAGCTTCAGTCAGAGAAGAATGGGACATTGTTTCAGAACACCTGGATGTCAAATGTGATTCAGACGATAAGAAGCCTATGACTAGCTCGATATCAGTTTCGCATGTGGCAAAGGATCAGTCTTCACGAGCGGAGGCCCAAGTTACTGTTCACCCGCAAAACAAGGGAAAGCAGCATGTCGAACTACAAGCAGTAAGCGTGTCTGTGGGTGGCTAAGCTTACACGCATGGGAATTCACAGCAAACCCAGAAATGGGAACTCTGCTTCTTCAATAACTAAAAGTAGGGGTGTACATATGGATATGGTTTCCTGTTTCCCTTGTGTATATATCTCTGTTTTTGTGATTGTATGGTGTTCCAAGTGTGTTAAACTGCTACTCTTCCCTGAAGATGAATGCCATATTCATTCCCAATTGGAGTGTTGCAAATATATGTGCATAAGACTGATATCAGGTATATATGAACCATCAATAAAGACCGATCAAAATTGTCTGGCCTTCAAATAAGACTCCTTGTGTTATGCTTTGTCAGCCATTGAACGTCTAGAGTCCCTGATTTGTCTGAAAACGGTGCCAGGAGAGAAATAGAATCTGTCATGCAGATGCTATCAACACTGACATTGAACAACCTACTTTATCTCATTGAATGGATCTATGTATGTGTTTGATAATGTTTCCATTATAAGAGAGAAGTTCTAAGAGACAAGTTCTTATGCAAAACATTTTTTAGTGTGTTAAAAGATCGTTTTTTGCTTGGAAATAGATATTTGATAAATCATTTCTGAAAATATTTTTTTAACACTGTTAGAATAAGTTGGTGTTTGATAAACTCGTTATAAGGCTTCAATGGGATCAATTTTATCACTTCTGTTTCTATTCTCTAGTAAAAACATCTTTTTGATGTTCTACAGGCGTTTTTCAGACCTTTTTTTGGCCGGTTGGTTTTTAAATAACAGAAAAACGAATAATTTTAACAAACGCCTCTAACCCATTGCTTCCCAAAAACATCAAAAATGTTTTTTTAAGAATGTTATCAAATGCGCCCATGTGAACAATATGCTTATCCTTGTGGCTCTGTACTTGCGTTGTTCACTTGTTCTTGTGTTTGAATGGATTCTAAAAGGAATCCAACTCACAATACCCTACTTATTCTCTTGACTTTCTATGATGGTTTCAGTTGTATCAGGCTGCAATGTAGATTGTGTAAGCCATTAGAAGATAGCACTTAGATCTTGAGTTTATGGGCAATTATTAAAAGAGTTAAATGAATTACTAAAATCTGCTCCCAAATTCGCATTCACATCCGTTTAGTGATATCCGAATTCATCCAATTACTAATAGGATGCAAACATGGTATACTCCTATCTTGTTGATTATTACCTCATACACCAAAAAAAAAAGATTATTACAGTCCGATAAAATTATTCAATTAAATTACGTATTTGGATTTATTTTACTTATTTTTGTAATTTTTCACTTGAGATATGTGAATATTTTTCATTTGAAATAAAATGGTAAAATGTCAACAATTAGTATCCAATTTGTATATATGCCCATACTGTGTTAGGTGGGGTCGGTCTTCAGAAATGGACGGATATGGAACAAACGGTTTCATTCTATGAGTTTTTGTCTGTTAAATTTGTTGCTTTAATTTCAGCCATCAATTTAGCATTTTACAGGTGTCACGTCGTGGTGATGCACTGCTGTGCACGGGAAAGGGACTGCGGAAGGCACAAAGCTTGAAGGAGATAGTCGTCGGTTCCCGGCTCCGGCGACGACTGTTCCAGTTCCTGTCTCTCTCTCTCTCAGATATTCATATCGGCTTTGTCTAATCACAGAATTGAGTCTCACGCTTGAGAGGTAATTTAGTTCTTCATTTCTCGTTTTACATGTTGTCGGTTTGTCAACGTTTTCAATTCAAGATCAGTGTCATTGTTATGCGTGTTTTCGTGATTACTCATACAGTCATTCCTTAGTATCTTGAATTGAGAATATGAATTTAGGGGAAGATTTTGTTCTGTTGAAACTGGATTGGAACTTAGGGTTTTTTCCCTTGGAGGATTTCGTTTGTGCATAGTTCTTTTGTATCGTTATTTTGTTCTATTATCAGGGCCTTGTTATTTGATGAAATTTGCAATAGAGGATGCCTTTATGGGGTAGGGTTTCTTTATTCAAGGGTACGCTGGTAGCAGTGAACTTATAAGCTTTTGTCACCCAGTATAAAACCTGGCAATCTGATTTGGAGCAGCTGAAAACCTATGTAAATCTCTGCTGCATTCTTTCTTTGTCTGCTATCTTACACTCGATCTCTGAATCACAGACACTTGGAGAATTAGCCAATGTTGCAGTTGAAACCGAAGCTTGTGAACAAATTCCTGATCTTCTGTTCAGCCCCACCACATTTCTGCCACAGAAAAAGTCTAATCGTTACTCCTTCCTATCTTCCTTCCAAATTAAGATGACAAGAGTAGAGGTTCTTAATAGAACTCTCCAATCCTTTACCACATGGTTGTCAAGGCGACAAGGCGATAGAGTACAATGAAAATCAAGGCGACAGGTTGCCTTGACCCAATGGGCCTAGCACCTTTGACGGCCATGCTTTACCATCTTATACCAAATTCCTGTCCTAAAACTGCCTGCCTGTAAGTGCTTGCTCTCACATACTTTTGAAAACTAAAATCCTTTTCTTGATCATTTGATGTATTCCCCATTCTGGCTTCACACTGATTCTCCAAATTTACCTCCCTCATCATGTGCTTTGCTGGACTGCATCCAAAACCAGATTATAGATGGATGTCTGGATTGAGATAAGATCAATCGTATGCTGGTTACTCCCCTGATTGCAAAACTTGAATTACCTTGTTTCATCTCTTTGTGCTCTTGATCAATAGTTTAAACTTTGAAGGGAATGGGTGTGGGGCTGGAGGTGATCCTGATTCAGGGAGATATGCTACAGTTGTCAAGACCATGTGTAGGGTCAGGAAGAAATGTCCCCTTCACTCATCCCCCCACCCTCTTCTCCTTTCCAACTCCACCTTGCCCCTCTCACCACCACCACCCCTTGTCCCTATCCACAGTTCTGCTCCCTGAGTGCGCCAAGCTTCTCTATTTATATGATGTCAATCTATATTCAGAATTGGATTTTGAGTTGTTTTGCATTTACTAAACTTAGTATAAGCCTTGTTTTCAAGCAATCTCTCCCTTCCCATCCCCTCTCTTTCTTAAGGTGATTCATCTCAGAGGATTTCACTGTCATTTGAAAGTGATTCAAATTTTTTTGGATGAAAAAAGTTATTCAATTTACTTCCCAGTAATACGAAGGTCTTGCAATCCCATTACACTGTGACAAACCACTGTATTTAAACCACACAGAACATGCAGTTGAACGACAAAAACCCAGAATCAAATGCATCATCAGCTATCCGCATGATGCCTCTTTGTAGATAGCCTGAAAACTGGTATGAGTCGCTAATTTCTTGCAATAACGTGTGCCCTTTTTGCTCTCTTTTTTTCAGATTTGTAAAATGCAACGTGTATTAGCAAGAAGGTTGGGTTCTATAGCATGTTCAGTGGCTACCAGGTTAAAATGTAGCAGTCCTTTGATGCATGATGTCCCTTTTAGCAGCTTCTCTATGCAAACAAATCTACAGCAATTGCAGAAATTGGTGATGCCAGGTGATTTCCTGAAGTGGAGTTCACTAGGGTTCTGTCGAAATTCGAGATTTGCCACTGGGTATTCTCCTCTGAAAGTCAAGCCACTGGACTCAATCATGGATATTGAAAGGGCGAAGACTCGGTCACCTGAGGATCTCGTTTCAATCTGGGATGATGTAAGCCTTTAATTATTGGTATGGTATTTATTCATCAAAAAAGGGTATTGAAAAACCAGTCCAATATTTGATCTCGTAAAATCATTATGGAAGCTAGTCATTCAGTGGTGAATAGACTTTACTATTTTTTTATTTCTATGGCTCATCAACTCTTGAAAACCTGTCCAATATTCACCTCTTAAAATTACTTTTAAGGTTTCAGCGTATTGTGATGTTTAGACTTTAGTGAATGTGGTGATATTTAACTTATCTATACTAAGTGGGTTTTTCTTTCTTTCTTTCTCTCTCTCTTTTTTTTTTTTTTTTGGGGGGGGGGGTCGAATTTTTCTGATCTGACTAAGTAGTCATTAGTTATTAACATCTCCATTTGTTGAGAGATGATGCTATTACTCCATTAGCCCAGCTTCCATGAAACTGACTAATTTTTTTGTAATGCCCCATAACTGCAGAAGAAAAATTAATTTTAATAACTTTAATGACATGCATGTCAGTAGCATTCACTTCATTTACTTCTATTCTGCATGGAAAGTTTGCTTGATTTTGATTTGGAATGTTAGCAGCCTGAGAATTCATTCGAAACACTTGATCTCATGTTAAGTGTGGTTTATATTTTTTCTTGCTCCAATGATTTTATCAGTACCACTTGGGGAGAGGCCATATTGGTACGGCCATGAAAGCAAAATTGTATCATTTGATGGAACAAAGAGCAATTCCTTGGTAAACTACTTTTCTACTTTGTGTGTTCTGTTTTGTGTATTTGATTATTCTTTCACTATCTTATTGCTGTCAATGTCTGTTGTATTGTTTCAGTCAACATTTTGTCATTCCTCTGTGGAAAGGAAGTGGTTTTACAACTATGTTTATTCAAGGTTTGAACCCTATCCATTAACTTTGACCTGAGATAAATGTTGAAGTGACTACTTCGTTAATAGTTCGGACGTAATGTTTTGTTTTCCAGGGAATGTTGTTTGTTTCTGGAGAAGATTTAGTCAATGATAACCTGGAATTTGATTGCTCTGGATTATTTTGGTGTAGACCTAATAATTCAGAAATATTGTGGATCTTCCTTAAAATGCATAATATTTGATATATTTTCTGGTGTTAATAGGCATTTTGCTTGTATGGTCCTTGGTCAATTGCAGTAATGTTTCCTTGCAAAATCATCGTCTGCCAAGTTGGCTTCTTCCAATTTCTCTACCTGCTCTCTTCGTTTTTGGAGACCCTAAATCTTTCTGGAATTCAGACTGCATATCATGTTAGAATGATTTTGACACTTAAATTATCAACTGTTCCATGTTGTTGGATGTGACACTAAGGTGCTGAATATATTGATAATCTGATACAATTATTTGGGGTGTGCTCAAAATGGTGATAATGTTTGTCAATATTTAACCATATAGTTACTACTTATAAATACAACCACTCATCTTCATCCAGTCAACTGCCTAGGAGCATCTCATGTTAACTAGTGACCTGTTGGTTCCTGGTTAGTCTTTGTATCCCCCTCCTGCTGCAACTGGAAAAAAGAAAAGAAAGATATCCTATTGCATTAGTTTTCTTCATCGTTGTGATTGATTGTTTACGACCCTTACTTTTCTATTAACATCCAGCTGCATTAGTGTGCTTCATCTGTCATTGAATGCTTGCACCACTCAATTATTTCCATTCTCATCCAAAGAGTTTGATAAACTGGCTGAGTTATTCTAGTGTAGACTTATCAAAATTATCCCCAGAGATAGATAAAATTATCCTCTAGCATATTATCTTGTGTGTGGCTTCTTGCACAAACTCAACAGTGTTTGTATAGGAAAAAAATAATGTCTGTAGAACAACATAATAGTAATAACAACGAATGAGCTTTCCAATAAATAAATATTGAAATTTAGTTTTTTAGAGTTTTTACAGGATGCAAATTTTTTTTGCAGTGCAGTTGCCACACATACTTTTCACTGGTCTGGAGGATTACAAGGCGAGAGGGACTCAAGCAGCACCATACTTCACCGTGACTCATTACACTGAATTTGCCGAAAGCAAAGATCTGGTGCTTATGCATGGGGATGTGGTTTTCACCAGCAAGCTCAGTGATTCAGAAGCAAAGTGGCTTTTGGAGACCGCACATTCTTTCTATCTGAATGACAATAGGTACAAACTCGTCGAGAGGTTCAACAGAGAAACTCATGAATTTGAGTTTAATGATGTGCTGAAAGCATTGGAGATGCCCGTCGTGTGACATCAGTGAGCTGCATGGATCAATCCTTTGCTTCAGTAGATCTTTGGGATGAAATATTGTACACCCAAAGGCTTCTGCACACGACTTCATGTTTTAACTGGACTTACATGTTTGGAACTTTTGGCAATTGCAAATTGGCAGGATAATGATCATATGAGGCATCAAGCTTATAATGATCTGGTTATTTCGTATGTTTGTTCCCCATACAGGTTGAGTTCAGCCAAAGAGGTTCCACTCAGAAAATACTGGGGAAGGGCTGATCCCTTGCGAACAATTGTCCTCAAGGCTGTTCTGGGTGGTTTCAATCTAAGAACTATTCTTCATTGAATTCCTCTTCCCAGAATTTTCTCATTTGTAAAAGGAAAAAATATCAATAAAAAATATATTAACATAAAGGAATATATTTTTTGTTCATCCAGAAAAACAAAAGGGAATATATTTTCTGGCCTGGAGTTTGGTCTATATCAGTGCTTCATGTCTTTTATTTGGATAAACATAGGGAGTGCAGGTGTAGACCACACTCGGAGATAGAGAATAATTATACCACAAAGGAATGAATTTATTTTCTAATGTGATATTCAATTGGAAATGAAGCAATAAAAACCATCCATTGAGGATCCCTTTGATAATCTATAGTTAAAAAATAGTTCATGATGTTTTTTGTTTTGGAAACAAAAAGAATCAGTTAAAAATCATTTGATTAAGTTGTTTTTTTAGTTTTTTCAAGCATAAATATGAATTTGTGAAAATTTTTGATGAAAAAGATAAATTTATCTTTCAAAGCAAATGTTGGCCATAGGTTAGGTTTAAGTGAAATAGTTTCAGAGTGAGATATTAAACATAAGAATCATGTAAAATCCTGCTTTTATAAAATGTCTGTAAAAATGTTTATGTTTTTGGAAACATTTAAAATTGTTTCTAGTATTTTTCAAAGCAGAAATATTTGAGTGTGGATCATCTCTCTTGACGGGGAGCATTCTGTGCCCTCGTGACGGCTTTACAATCACAAATTATGTGGGGTCCTCCACAAGTAAAAAATAATAAAATATTAAAAAAAAAAACTCATCACCCTAATCCTGTGGGCCCCTTGAAATTTGTGGTCAATAGCCGTCGGGAGATGATTTCGACTCAAAATTATTTTTTTTGGGGGGGGGGGGGGTAGTGGTTATCAAATGGGTCCTGAATTTCTATTTGTTGTTGAATAAGTGTTCAAAAGTAGGTCTCTTTCTAGAATTGTGTTGAAGGGATGCAAAGATATGTTCATCGAGACCAAAGGATCCAAGAGGATCCCAACTCCTTTGTTCGGGGTTGAGAAAACAAATTCATGCCATTACATAAAAGTATAGGCCTTGCTGCGCCTTAGAGGTGGGTTTAAACCCTATGATCAACTCACATCTTTAGATGGAGATCCCCGACTTGAAGATGACTGCTATGACCTGGTAGTAGATGAGTCTGGATCATTGTTCTCTTGACACTTCTTTACCACAAAATTGATGTGAGATTTATATTTGAATAATAGTAAACAAATTTAGAGGTGACATCCCTGTGGGTTCTATATGGGCCCATTCAATATTATAGTGAAGAAGTGCCAAGGGCGTAGTATGTGCTCTCTCCTAAGGGGGAGTTGAGCCGGACTCTGTAGATCGGTCATGAGTTCAGCCCAGCCCAGCCCAGCCCGTTTCTAATTTACTCCAGGGTCTATTCGGTAATCTGTTACTCCAGGGTTACGGACCTACGGTGCGTTTGTCACTAACATCCGGCGCACTGTAGCGGCATATTGTAGCTTATAAATACATATTTCGGGACGAGTTCTAGAAACCCTAGCTTGAAGGTCCATTTCCTCAGCCACTGCGAGAGAAAGAGGGAGGGAGAACACCGGCGAAGATGGTGAAGTTTCTGAAACCTAACAAGGCCGTTGTGCTTCTGCAAGGTCGTTATGCAGGCCGTAAAGCTGTGATCGTTAGATCCTTCGACGATGGAGTTCGTGATCGTGCTTATGGTCACTGCTTGGTTGCTGGAATCGCCAAATACCCCAAGAAGGTGATTCGCAAAGACTCAGCAAAGAAGACTGCTAAGAAATCCCGTGTTAAGGCCTTCATCAAGTTGGTAAACTACAATCATATCATGCCGACCCGTTACACCCTCGATGTGGATCTAAAGGACGTCGTCACAGCCGATTGTCTCCAGTCTCGTGACAAGAAGGTCACCGCTGCTAAGGAGACCAAAGCTCGTCTTGAGGAGAGGTTCAAGACTGGGAAGAACAGGTGGTTCTTCACCAAGCTCAGGTTCTGAGGTGATTTTGATTTTGCTAGGGTCTAAATGGTGTAGGAATGTCTGAGATTTGGTTGGGTTTGAATCCCTCGACTCAACTCAATTTTAGAACTTTTTGAGACGCATTTTGTTTTTGTTTCGTTGTCCTTTTTTAAATGGGTATTTCCACCTGTTTTCTGCTCTGGATCATTTATAATTGTTGAGAGTTAGTACTGGATTATTGGCTTTATATTGCTTATCTTGTAGGTTTTTAATTGAGTAAAGAACAAATTAGAATCCAATTAATGTGTTTTGCGTGCGATATATTTGGGTTATCTCTTAGGGTTTTATCAAAAAAGTTAATATGGAATCAAGGTTATGCTGCACACTTGCCAGTTCTCAATGCCATTGTGTACTGCTTGCCAGTTATCAATGCCATTGTGTAAATTTTGGGTATATCTAATTCCTCTGAAATACCGTTCGGTGTTTCAGCTATGGAAGTATGTGGTATTCATTTGTTGTCACAAGGGTATTGTGATGTTGGGAGAGATTTGGAATTAGTCTTTGAAGTGGGATTTCATGTGGGTTTTGTTATGAATCCTTGAAGTGAGATTTCTTATTAGTAGGAGTGAGCCTTCTTATAGTAAAAGGATGGTGCAAATGGCTTTACATTCTGTTCTAGTAGCTTGGGTTGTTTTGAGCTGACAATGACCTTTGCCTGTTGCATCAAGTGATTCAGTTACATCTCTTTGTCAGACGTGATTAAGCATTGGCAGTCATTTTTTTGAATGTGAAATTCTTCTACCCATGTTTTAGTCATATTACCTCTCCATATGCTCATTTGTAGTTGTTAAGATATTATGGGCTGGGTAATTTAATTCTGAAATGTATCGATTTGACATAAGATAAATCTAAACCATAGCTGACTTCTTTGTTTCTAATTTAATCAATGGTTTAGGTGTTTGTTCTTGTTTCTCCTTCACTTTTCTTCTCATGAGAATTCGTGAACAGTATTTATCATTTGTTATATTTGAATCATTACCATGACAAGAAGTCAGTTATCTTTCACTGGGTTGACAAGAATTTGCAACTCTTGATTTGTTAAAGAGGAATTTGAGGTACCATTTACTTCAGTCACTTGTTATTGCACCCTAAGGTTATAACATCACAACGTACCTCTAGGATGAAGGTTTCCCACTTGTAGAGCAGAGTTCGGTTAATTCTTGGGTTCACAAAGCTATAGGTTTTAGTTATTAGGTTTTCAGACATAGTTGGAAAAATTTATCCTCCACCCATTCTGTGGAGGGTGGTTTCTTGACCATCTTAGGGTTCAGAAATGCTTATTTGGGATTAGTGTGTTTTCAAGATAGCCTCTTGGATGCTTTCTCCTGCAGCTTTCATGTAATTATTATTCTTTGTCTCAATGTTATGTTCTACCTTCTACTCTGATGTTGTGGCATTGATAATGATTATTATTGTGGTGTTCTTGGGTACATGAAACCGCCTATTTCTATGCCTATATTATCTCACCTAGTTTAGGATAAAGATTGCATAATGGTACAAGTTGGGATCCTTGTTGTACTCCCTCACTCCCCTCCGCCACACACATTTAGGAGAATGGTTTGCTTAGCCCTTGATAAGGTGGGCAATAAATGCCGATAGGTGGGCTTCCCTCCTAAACTTCTGGTGGACGGGTATGAGTGAAGCACAATCTTCTGTTGTGAATTTATCCCGTCCATTTCTTTATCAAAAATGGACCATCAATTTCCTCGTAGATGTATGACATGTGTTCCATCATCACATCAAATGGTTGAAATCCATTTATAAGTCACGTCAAAGACTTGTGATCAAATTTAAAAAAAAATGATGTCACTCCGTAACTAGTTCTCAACCTTTTGATGTGATGTTGGGACACATGTCACACATCTATGAGGAAATGGATGGTTCATTTTCTTGTCAGAAACGGTCCCGTCTGATAGAGGATCTGGATTTGGAAAGGTACTGTTTGTTTTGGAATTCCCTCTTCTACACGTGAACTGAAAATTTTCGAGAGTGGAAAATGAGCATATCCCTTTTTTTTTTTTTTTTCCTTTCCTTTTATGGGTGTTTGGTTTTGTTTTTTTGGGTGGGGGTGTTTATCAAGATGAATGAAAACCTTGTTTCAATTGAGGTATGCTAATTTGTGAGAGTCAGAACATGATAGTGGAGAAACGCAGTGATATATTCAAATCTTTTTTTTTTTGGGCCAAAAATATATTCAAATCACTTGCACTCAATTCACCAGCAGGAGCTAAATTGAGCTCTTCTGCCGCTGTGGAACCCAAAAGAACAATCCCCTAGCCGAGGATGTGTAGAAAATCCTCTGATCCTATATTGCTGATGGAAGCCTCCTCCCGGTAGTTTCACCACATAAAGCATGCTAATCTCCAACCTGTGCATTCGTCAAAATTACTGTTCTTGATAGATTCTTCCGGATGTCAAAATTACTGTTCTTGATAGATTCTTCTGGATTGGAAGCTGTAAATACCTAACAGAACTAATGGAATTCAATCCCAATGCTTCTGACCATTGGGTGTTCTTGGCAGCCATATTTCCCTTCGGTTGGTGAATTTTATACTCCTTTTGATTGTTTTTCACAATCTCACTGTTAGGAGGCAGTAAGACAGAAAAGACGAAGGAGATGAAAGGCTGAAGGAAGATTAATCTGTTCACCAGATATGATCAAGGAATGGAGGCCAAGGCTGAAGGTAGATTAATCTGTTCACTAGAGATGATGAAGGAATATAGGCCAGGGTTAGCTACGCAAGTGAGATTGAGAGAACCCTATCTATGGCCTCTATTCCTTCAGTCTCTTGTAAAGGAACATCCGAACATTAGTCCTGGCCTCTAATCCACCAGAAGGAAATGTCATCCTTGTTATCTTTGCCGTGGCCTCTATTCCGAATGAAATGTTATCCCTGTTATTTTTGCCATCTCCATCATTAACCTTTTTCGAGGAGATGATATTATGTTCTTTGACAACGAGGAGCAAGCGACTCTGAATCAAGGTTTAAAGTATCGGTATCGAGTATCATATCGGTCAGGTGATTTTAAGATACATATTGCTTTGTATCGTTCTGAGATACATATTGCTTTGTATCGTTCTGACTAATATATTTTAGTGTAATTGAATAGAGAGACTTATCGAGATGTATCGTATCAATTGGGTTAAATATGAATATGTATCGATTAGTATTGTATCGTTTTGTGGGATACTTTAAACCTTGTTTTAAATTGGGTTAGGGAGTCGAGAATGAGCTAGGGTTTTTTTTTGTAAATTTGAAAACTTGAAATCTTTAAATATAAAAGATAGAAATTATTATTATTATTTATTTATTTATTTTTTTTTTTTTGAATATGAGGTTCATCTAGGCCAGCTTGCTCGTACCGATTTACATTCTCAATAGAGTTTTTTTATATAAAGATAGAAATTATATTTTCTAGTAAAGCTTTGTACTTTTGTTTTATACTGTTGGATGTAAATTTGTACACGTGAAGCAATCATGACCGTTCGTATTTGGCTTAAATCGACTTGTGAGAACTTGGCATGATAGCACCTCCAAATTTCTAGGCTGTGCGATGTCTTTATCCAGAATTGGTTTTTTGTAATTGTATACCAAGGACACATTTCAATTGAAAAAGTAAAATGAATTCAATGGAGATTCTTGCTCCAAAATCTTCATGCTCCAGTTCATGAAGATTGTTGAAGAGATCAATAAATAAAGAAAATAAGTGAGAGTGGTCGCCTCCGATGGAGAAGTTAGATCTTAGATAACGTAAATGTTTAAAGAGATGAAGTCCTTGGGTAGGTGTAGAAGCTAATTCAGGCTTATGAAACGAGAGTCTAAGTGACCGTTTGTATAGTTGGAGCAAACCATGGGGACGGTTGATGCTGGCAGCTAGAAGACCACGTACGATTCCCGATGATTCTCATTGAAGGGATTAATACAAAGGGTTACCTTTGGTGCACTTGACAAGGTCGGTATAGGTCTTTGCAAAAGCTGACATCAAATGTGCCATGTCTTATTCTAAACTCTCGACAAGCCAGCGGGAAGCAGTTTCCAAAGGGATTTCGGCAAGTTGGCATATCTCTTGATAAGCGTAGATCATTAATTAAATATATAGGTATGTTGCATTAAATGATAAATTTAATGCTTTGGTACATATACAATTGTGTAAGAAGTGATTCGTATCTAGCAATAATCTTGCGGACAACTGACGGTCGAGAAGCCCATAAAACAACATCTCGAAAAGTGGCCACTTGGCCAATCCAGAAATTAAATTCCGAGAAGTACGAAAGGCCTGATAGATGATTGAGCCAAACCCGGTTGGCTCTGGTTCACCTGATTCGCACAAGTTTGGAAGTCTTAAATGTGGTTTGGCATAACAGAGATGCATAATAGTTTTTATTTCTAAGTTTAGGGTTTAGGACTTTAATGACACTCCTATATAAGATTTATGAAAGACGACTACAAAGTATCAATAAGTATTTATCCTATGGTAGTGATCTTCCAATGAAGCTCTGAAGTATTTATCCTATCAATAAGTATTTATCCTATGGAACATCAATACTTTGCCCAAAATAAAATTTTTTTTGTGGAGGCTGCTCATGAGGTATTGCAACTCAAAAGCTCGTTTGATGAATTGCTCTCAATCTCCTCTTTGTTTGTTGTGCTCATATCTGGTAAGCAAATTGAATCGTTACCATGTTTTTTTTCGTGTTTTGCAACAATTTGGAGAGCTTCTTGTTGCGTCTTGATTCTTGTTTTTGGCACTTTACTGGTGGTTGTTTCTGGGTTAGGTTTGCATCATTAATCAAGGGTTATGTTCTTCTCTTGCTGTCTGGATTAATTACATTTTGTTTTGGTAAATCATTCTCTTTCTTGCTCTATTCTCTTGTCGTTGCTTTGCGATGTGGTTGGCGGTGTGTTGTGCGGGTTTCTTCTTCTAATCCGGTGTGTTTGTGGGTCTCATCCCGCGCCGGCGGCTCTCTTGCATCTGGCGTTGTATTTTGTGGGCCCGGCTTTGTGTCCTTTGTTTTATTTTGGTTGCTCGATCTTATCTGGAGCTTGAGGCGTTGAGCCCATCTTTTGTATGATGGATCTTGATCTCCCGGTGGTTATATTCTTTGGCGCTGCGTTGGCCTTTGGCCGTGCTTGTTGGATTGGCCGTCGGTTTATTCGGATTTTGCTATCCGCTTTTCCTTTACTAGGTTCGTTTTTTAGTAGATCCTTATGCCCGGGCGCTATCTTGCCGGGGCTCTGGGTCTTTCTGGGGTCCGGTGTCTCCCCCCGGCTTGTTTGTTCCTTTTTGCTTGCTCGGGTCTCCGCTGGGCTTTTTTTCGCTTTGTCAAAAAAAAGATCTTTCAATGAGCCATAGATTGAGGCTTATCAGTAAGTTGAGGATATAGAGATGGAAAAATAATAGCATTACACTCAAACATATCAGGCTATTTATTAGATTAGACTTGTCTTTTTTTTTTTTTTTTTTTTTTTGTAAATTAGATTAAACTTGTCACTATTATGAAGGAATTGAACAAATTTCCATTCGCATAAAAAGTAGGTTTGGTGGACAAAAACTGCTTCTTATTATGGGTGTTCCATGTTTCTGCCTTTGAGCTGAAGTGAGCTTTCTGAGGAAACTTTAGTTAATGTATAAAAAAAAGAGAATTCTTAAGTCCGTTCCCTCATGCTAACAAGTAGCAACTAGAAGGTTGAAGACTTCTTTAGTTCATTAAGAGGGAGGAAAGCGAAGCAAGGTGAGCTTTAGTTTGCCTACCACTACATAATCCGCTGTGGTAATTGGTTTGAAAAAGCTTCAACTGTTTTCTTTCATTAATTGATAATTTGAGAAAGAAAAAGTGAATACCTGATAATTGTGGAGAAGATTTAGAAAAATTCTAATGTCCGATAATTATTCCAATGTTTTGTGAGACGTGTGAGAAGAAAAATAGAGAAAAAAGTAGGGAATAAAAGAAGAGATTCATGAGAAAATAAATATGAGAGAATAAATAGGGAGAAATTCATGGATTATGAGTTAGTTTAATTAGGATTTAACTTTTTATTCCTTAAATCTAGCTAGGGGCTTAATGATGGGTTGAGATCCTCGACAGCGCGTTCTGTAGCGGCCATCCAGCGGCCGCTACAGATGAGCGCCGCGTGGACCTCCAGCAGATTGTGGCCACCGGCTCTTTAAGTTTTATTTAAACCGTATTAATGTCAATCGAACCGGATTAAAGCAATATAACAACCTAAACCTTAAACTGAACCAATCCTCTCGTCTCTCGTCTCCGTCTCAACCTCTTTCGAAGAAGTTGTAGAAGCTAGCCGGAGTCGACAAAAACTCTTAACAAATGAATGCGACGACGATGAGGATCTCACCTGGTTCTTTTTAGTCTTAAGTTTTATTTAAACCATGGAAATGAACCTGGTTTGCATCGTAAGCTGAGAACCATCGTCGTTGACGACAACATTAAAAATGGAGGTATTTGTAGCGGCAGAAGCAAAACTGGGTTGTGGCAGTGGCGAAAGATAAGTACCAAAATCTTGAATCCTAGGAAATCCAGTCAAGTCCTCCCACTCAACACCTTCAACTGATCCTATTGTTATTAACAGGTCAAAGGCCCAATCCATGGACATGTCGCTCTCCGTTTGACACAGCAGAGTTTGCATGGACGATGGAGAGGCATACTCAGATCTCCTTAGCAGTGGTTGAGGGTGCGGGTTGTTTGTGAATCGGACAGCTGCTTTTTGAATTTCTGCTGGTGAGATGACTCAACACCGATGATCTGAGGTGGTTATTAGGAAAATCAAATTCGGCGTTGCGACCTCGGACAGAAAACTGCAGCATCGGATGCAGGTTTTATGGTTGAAGGTCCCGTAAATAAATGGAAATATAGTTTTGAAAAAATAGGTAGAGACGAGAGATGAGAGGAGTGTTTCGGTTTAAGGTATAGGTTGTTATATTGCTTTAATCCGGTTCGACGCGGCACTCATCCATAGCGGCGGGCCGCTACAAAACGCGTCGTTGAGGATCTCAAGTTCTCAACCCCTTTCTTTGACACACACAAACCAAGTGATATACCAAAGATACTTGGCTGGTTATTTATTTATTTATTTCCTTGTAACAACTCTACATCTAAGCTTCATTACAAGTCAAAAGCAATGAATGATGATCTTTCTGTTTTTCCCTGTTTGTATGAGACTATGAGAGATAAATTCCACTTCCTACATCACCACACTAAATCAGAATTGATTGCCTCCAATGGAGTCGAAACCTGTACAATTAGACCGGTTCGGGTCAACCGATTTGTCGAAAGTAATTTTATTTTTTTTTATATTTATTATAGTGTAAATCATTAAAAAAAAAAAAAAAAAACTTAGAAATCTCTTAAAATCCGTAATATTAAGGTACTATATACTACTGAAAACACTATTGTGTCATTTACCAAAAAAAAAAAAAAACACCATATGTGTCAAAAAGCCTAATAAATACTATGGTTTTTACTCCCATTATAATAAATATATACTATTCCGAGGTTGACACTGAGAGGGGGTGAATCAGTGTCTTTTAGAATTTTCTTGATGTGACATTTCTTTAAACTCAAGACAAGGTTAGCCAAGATAATCATGTAGTTATCAATTACACAAGGGCACGTCCATCACAAACCACAATGTGGCTGGGTTTACCAGTCAATATACCACCAACCTGCAATCAAAGCACTTCAATATATGCAATGAAAAATAAACTAGAAACGCAAGACACCAAATTTACGTGCTTCAGTCAAATTGCCTACATCCACGGAATAATGCCCTAAATAGAGTTTCGTATTTACTCAAAACTTTCCAACTAAAATTTTGATCACTGCAATGATCAGAGAGCACCCACTCTCAATTAATTCAAACCATGGATCACCCACTCCAAATTAACTCTTGTACCCATAAAAGTATAAGGCTACAACTTCAAACAACTCAATCCTAACAAGCAATTACTTGAAAGGTGAAACTTTTCAAATTGAGAGAGATTACAATAGATTACTCACCTTCTTCTTCAATATTTCCACCAAAATATGCATTTGAGCTTGTTCTCCATACCCATATTGCTTCTTGGCTTTTCCTTCATGTTTTTCTTAGTCTCCACAAGCCAAAAACCCCAAAAACATACTTTTGTTTTGCTCAAATTCGAGCTTTTAAAGAGAATGAATGTTGATGCACATGAACGGTTGGATTTCATCTTCTAGATGAGTCATAAAGAGAATTTAATCCCACAGCCGTTGGATATCCACTTTAATAAGGCGGGTGAGATCTGGGCCGTCAGATCCTTTAAGTGATGTAAGATTAGAGTACCCTTCACCAGAATATTTCAAATGGATTCTTTTTCTAATCTTACCTTTAAGCTGCAATACATAGGATCATGTTGATCATTATACTTTACAGTGCACCACATTATCATGTTCCCAACCAATCAAAAGGCACGTGATGTAATCTTTTCCATCTTGGACACTTGAAAACCAAGCGCATCAATCTCGACCCTCAAAATTGAATCTTCATCCACGTCCTTCTAATGACCATTAGATTGTATCATTCAATCTTTCAAAATTACACTTTCTTCCTTGAGATGTAAAACTTATTTCACAAAGACACTTGAACTCTTAAAAATTATTTTCTAACCCCTGAAAGCAGCAGATTGCATCACAATAGCCAAATTTGATATTTCTTCTACAATGCCCAGATTTGCTTCCATATCGCACACTCTCACAAGAAACCTCATAACTTCCTTGTTTGATATTGAAATAATAATCCAAAAAGTGCGTTGGAAAGAAAACTTCATGAACTATGTTTCTTCAGTTTAAGTATAACCCAAAAAACAACTGGATAACTACTCAAAAATTCACCCAACATGACCCTTGTGCAGTGATCTGTGAAATCCACTATTCTAAATAATCTTCTTTTCACCCAAAACACTTAAATCTTCTCAAAAACACTCAAAACTATTGTAATAGTGTTAATCACCCTCTAAAAAAAATATAAAAAATGCCCTTGGGAGCTTCACTTCAATACAAGTCATGTACTCTTAGAACACACTGTATTTTAGTTGCCAACAATGACAACATATGTAATCTTAGCTAATGGAAAAAAAGTTTACTATATGCCACGATTAGAAATCTACTATAGCAAATAGTTAGATAATACCACGATTATCTATAGGGGTGTCAATGGTGTGGTTTCAGGATGAAAAACACCTAATCCAAACATAGTCCATTAGAAAAATAACGGATTTGAGTAGATTTTGATTTGGTGTAGTTTGGGTTTGGGCTAACGATTTAGACTTGGATTGACTAATGGTTTATTGTGTGTAAGAAAAACAACAAGAAGAAACAATTGAGCATCTTACAACAAAATCAAAATTCCATACAAAGAAAAATTGCTATTGGTCAATTTCTATTAAAAAATTAAAAGTCAATTTACGTTGTAGAAAACTCACCCACCTATAGAAATAAAATAAAATAAAAATAACATAAAAAAAACCTAGATAGTAAGTAGTAACATAGAGACTACAAGCTCATTCCTTAAGCTCCAGTGAATGGTGTTTCAGAAACAAATTTTCAAATGAAAAACCCTCTAAAATTCGATTTTGTGCTATAATTGATTGTCTTAAAATTGGGTTTTGTTCTGTGAGAATCTAGATCCCCCCCCCCCTTATATGAAATCCATTTCGTTTTTTGGTTGATATTTAGTTTGATATGCAAAATAAATAATCTAGATTGGATAAGTATTTACTCAATTTATACAAACGTAATACATTCAGTTAGACATTCATACTTAAGCCTTGTGATCGTCACTTAAAAGCAAGGTTTAAAGTATCGGTATCGAGTATCGTATCGGTCATGTGATTTTAAGAGACGTATCGTCTTGTATCGAGTATTGTATCGCTCTAGCTAATGTATTTTATTGTAATTCAATGGAGAGACGTATTGAGATGTATCGTATCGGTTAGGTCAAATATGGATACGTATCGGCTAGTATCGTATGGTATCGTGGGATACTTTAAACCTTGCTTAAAAGTAGTGAAATGACTATTTGATCTTTGAATTCATGCTTAATTTTTCTAATTGTCTATACCAACTACCTAGTGGTAATATGATGATCCAAATACTATTTAATGTAAAACTATAAAGTAGGAAATAACGGGTTGCGGTTTGGTTTCGGATTGGTGCCGGCTCCACCACCCTCAGCCCAAACACAACCCATTAAGGTTCGGTTCAAGCTGGTTCGGATTATAACGGGCCGGTGCAGTTCAACTTTAATGGTTCAAGCTACAAATTGACACCCCTAGTTATCTATAACAAATCGACTATATGCTATGATATGGTAGGTTGTTACCGCAACAAATAGTCAATTCCAAGTTTCCGTGAGATGAATGCTACAACAATAGAGAAGTTGTTACCGTGGTAAATAGTCATATGACTCATATGAATATGAGATGAATACTACAGTTCAATGAATAACAATTAGACTATATGCTACAAATGATTATTATCAAGGCAAATAATCATTCGTGGCAAATAGTGCTCCATGACAAATAAACTTTATGCTACGAGGGATTATTACTGTGGTAAAAGGTCATATGAATACTACGGTCTCATGGTTTCATAATAAAAAAAAAATGGACAACTCTACTGAAATAGCGAGGGGGCATTTGCAATTATTTTTTCCAGAAGTAGTAGATGTAATTGATTTGCAAACATAGGGGGTCTACATGTAATTTGCTCAATAATTAAATGTCAACTTGTTACACAACCATTCTCAAAAGTCCTAAGCATAACCAAACAACCAAAACTATGCTTAGAAAATCGTTCCCTGATGAAAACGTCAGATAACAGTTTTAAGAAAGAACACTGTTCTCAAGAAAGATTGTTACCAAAAGCATATTTAATTGGACATTATGGTTAGTTTTGGGGGTACAAATATCCAAAGAGTAGGAAAAATTAATGTTTTGATTTTTTTTTATTGAATATTTTGGTTAATTTTGTAAACCTAAAGTTGCTTAACTAAGGGTGTCAATTTGATACTCTAACCGTTTAACCGTACCGTACTGTTTCAAAATTCGGTACGGTTTGTACGAAACCGAATTTGAGTATTCGGTATGGTACGGTTTTTGTATAAGATATCATACCGTCGGTATATGATATATACCGTACCGGAATACTGAATACTGAAACTGAATTATGTACTATATACCATATAACCCATTAACAGTAACAATGTAAAATGAAGGGCTTAACCCTTATTCAGTTATTCTCTTAACTTACTATCTTAGTTTTCTAAATGAGACAACTTCAGTACTCCAGTCTTCTCAAGATCACCTTGGAAACCTTTAATGTTGTTGTTTTTTTATTTAGGATATCAAATCTTTGTTATATGAGCTTTAGATGAAGATGGCATTATAACTTCAACAACTTATTGTAATATGCAACCATCATTTTGCTTCATGGATACTAATAACATAAGATGCCCAGGTAAAATAATGATTTATCCGTAGTATGAAACTATGAAACAAATTATATAAATATAAGATGAGTTTAACTCTGCCAGTGTTTTGTTGCCGGTCCCAAGCCAGGGTAAAGGAGGAGGGTTGGTGCGTCAGGTCAGCAGTTGGCACTGAAAAAAATGTAGCCAAACCTTTTTTCATAGATTCGACCTTATATGATAAAAGCTATACTAGGGTGTTCCCCGACAAAAGAAGCGACGTGCTACACTATGGCCCGAGTGTAGTGATAAGTGGGCAAGGGTTAGCTAGGGGCGTCCCCTGTAAGCGACGTTTCGCATCGGCGCCCGGATGTGGTGATAAGTTAGCAAGGGTTCCCGCGCCGTGGAAGAGTGCGGGTAAAGAAGGTAGTACATAAACGTAGGATTTGATTGGCATCTTGGAACATATGATCTTTAACTGGTAAGAGCTTAGAATTGATAGATGTTATAAGGAGAAGAAGGATTAATGTAGCTTGCATTCAAGAGACTAGATGGAAGGGTAAAAAAGCCAAAGAGTTGGATGACTTTAAACTTTGGTATATTGGAGATAAAACAAATAAAAATGGAGTGGGTATAATAGTGGATAAAGATTTAAAAAATGATGTGGTGGATGTTAAAAGATTGGGTGATAGGATTGTTGCTTTCAAGCTTGTAATGGAGAAAAAGTTCGTAAATATAATTTATGCATATGCACCTCAAGTAGGATTAGATAAAAGTCTAAAGCTAGAATTTTGGGAAAATATGAATGGATAAATGCAAGGAATTCGTCAAGGAGAAAAGATTATCATAAGAGGTGATTTAAATGGACATATTGGAAAAGATCAAAGAGGATATGAGACTGTACATGGAGGATATGATTTTGGAGAGAGGAATGAGGTGGGGATTTAAATTTTAGATTTTGCTACTGCTTTTAATCTATCTATTATAAATACTTACTTCAAAAAGAGAGATGAGCATTTAATTACCTTCAAAAGTGGACAGCATAGAAGCCAAATAGATTTCTTCATAACTAGAAGGACTAATAGATTGTTGTGCAAGGATTGCAAGGTGATACCGGGGGAAAACTTAACTGCACAATATAGACTTGTGGTCTTGGATATGTGCTTAGTCCCAAGAACACATAAAAAGGTCCAATGTAAACTATCCCAGAATAAGATGGTGGAATTTGAAAGGAGAGTACTCGAAATCCTTTGTTAATGAAGTAGTCAAACAAGGAAAATGGGATTTTAAAGGGGATACCAATGCAATATGGAATGAGATGGCTATGTATATTAAAAAGGTGGCTAAAGATGTCCTAGGTGAATCAAAAGGAAAGCTCATTTCTTATAGAGAGACGTGGTGGTGGAATAGTGAGGTTCAAGCTGCCATAAGGAATAAAAAAGCTAGTTTAAGACATGAAAAAGAACCAAGAATGTTAAGGATCTTCAAAGATATAGGTTGGATAGAAATGAAGCTAAGAAAATTGCGGGAAAAGCAAGGGAAAAGAAGTATGAAGAGTTATACAATAACTTGGGCACGAAGTAAAGGGAAAAATCTATTTATAAGATAGCTAAGATGAGGGATAGGAAGAGTAGAGATGTTGACCATGTTAGATGTATTAAAAATGGAGATGGTAAAGTATTCGTTTGTGAGGAGACCATTAAGAAAAGATGGGAAACCTATATCTCTAGTTTACTAAATGAGCATTCTTCAAGCACTTATGATTCGGACGATTACACCTTTCACCAAGGCACCAATGTCCGAACTTATATACGTAGAATTTCGATGTCCGAAGTAAAAGAAGCTTTAAGGAGGATGAAACTTGGCAAGACACAATGTCCTGATGAAATCCCAATTGAAGTATGGAAGAGCTTAAAAACCCATGGACTAGTTTGGTTGACTACCATGGACTAGTTTGATTGACTAAGTTGTTTAATAAGATTATGAGCACAGAGAAAATACCAAATGAATGGAGGAGAAACGTCGTGGTTCCAATTTACAAAATAAAGGAGATATTCAAAGTTGTAATAACTATAGGGGCATTAAATTGATGAGCCATACGATGAAATTATGGGAGAGAATAATTGAAACCCGTTTGAGACAGTTAACCACAGTTACGGAAAACCAATTTGGGTTTATGCCGGGAAGATCTACAATGGAGGCTATTTACCTAATTAGGAGACTAATAGCCTAATTAGAAGACTTATGGAAAGGTATAGAGAATGTAGAAAAGACATTCATATGGTATTTATTGACCTAGAAAAAGCTTATGATAGAGTCCCTAGAGCGCTAATTTGGCAAGTATTAGAGAAAAGAAGTGTTGCAAGTAAATATGTAGATATAATCAAGGATATGTATGATGGTTCGGTGACTAGTGTTAGAACAGTGGGGGGCCAAAGTAATGAATTCCCGATAACAATTGGGCTACATCAAGGGTCAACTTTAAGCCCATATGTATTTGTACTGGTAATGAATGAATTAACCAAAGACATTCAATATGAGGTCCCCTGGTGTATGCTTTTTGCGGATGATATTGTGTTCATTGATGAGACCCAAGTGGAGATTAATACCAAATTAGAATCATGGAGAGTAGCTTTGGAATCAAAAGACTTTAAACTTAGTAGATCGAAGACAAAATATCTAGTTTGTAACTTTAGTCATGATTGGGCAGATGATGAGGTGGTGATACTAAACGATAAAGAGATTCCTCAGAGTGATTGTTTTAGCTAGGTACCTAGGTTCAATCATAAGTAAAAGAGGTGATTTAGAAAATGAGGTTTCCCAAGGAATTAAAATAGGGTGGATGAAGTGGAGATGTGCGTCCGGGGTCTTATGTGATCGACGTATTCCATTAAAGCTTAAAGGAAAATTTTATAGGAATTTTGTTCAACCAGTTATAATGTACGGTGCGGAGTGTTGGGCTATTAAAAAGAATCATATAGATAAACTCAGTGTAGCAGAAATGAGGATGATAAGATGGATAAGTGGCAAAACTAGGATGAAAAATATAAAAAATAATGGTATTAGAGTTGGTCTGAGAGTTGCTCCCATAAGTGATAAGCTTCGAGAAAGTCGTTTGAGGTGGCACGACCACGATCAACGGAGACCTATAGATGCCCCTATATGGAGAAGTGCTATAATTCATATTGAAGGAACTAGAAGAGCTAGGGGTAGACCTAAGATAACCTTAGGAGAAGTGGCGAGAAATGATATTTATAGTTTAGGCATTGTATCTAGCATGGCCTCGAATAAACCGATTGGAGGGCAAGAATCCATGTAGCCGACCCCATTTAGTTGGGACAAGGCTTATTGTTGTTGTTGTTGTTTACTCCACTGATTCTTTATGATTTAGATTATGCCCAAATTATGCCACTTGTTCAGTGGTTCTTTTCAGATTATGCCCAAATTATGCCTTGCTAGAGATAAGCATCCATTGGTTTAGATTATGGCTAGACTATGACCATTTTTTCTGCCTTCAGTGGAGAGGGATCAGAGAAGGAATTACTAAATAAAACCGTAGTGATTATCTGAGGTGGAAGGCAGAGAACAAAATTATGCCAGATGGTGTCAATGCTAATGAATTGTTAAAAATTCCATAATAAAAAGAATGGGTTTTGTACCGATTTCATACTGTAACAAAACCGAACCGTATACCTAATCGTGCCATTTTTTTCATGCTGATTTTATATCGTTTTCATACCGTACCGTATAAATTAGGTACGGTACGGTTTCGGTAAAATGTTTTCAAATTCAATATTGTACTGTACTGTACCGAATTACCGATATTGTATAGAATCGACACCCTTAGTTTTAACTTTTAACTAGTTTTATTAGTTGAAATATTGAGTGGCTATTTTTTTAAAAAGAAACCACAGAGTAGCTAATCATGTAATTCTTTTTTGAATATTATGCAAATTGATTAGTAATAAATGACCAACTGGGCATTAAATTATTGAATACCCTCATTCTATTATCCCATTGACAAAACCCTGAGCACCACTAGGATGGTTAGTCATTAAAACATCAGTCGAAGATATCATATTTAACTAGCTTACATTAGTACTTCACTGTAATTTTCTAACAGCAACGAGTGTCTTTGATATATTTTCACCCTATGGAATGGCTGATTGATAAATTAGATATCAAGAAGTGACATTAATATTTGGGAACACTAGAAATTCCCCTAATTTAAACCTTGACTAGTGAGGGTGCAGCCTAAGACAAGATAGTCTGAAAGGGTTTTTCAGAGAGGCACACGTGAAAAAAAAATCATCTATTTAGGGACATATTATGTAATACCTCCATTCTCAAATATATAAAATTACCTATTACAAGGAGAAGAAAAAAAAAAGAAAAGTGAGTTTTTTTTTTTAGGTACAAAGGGGCTTTATTAAGCCAAGGGATGGAGATATTAATATGCCTCTGCGAGATTTGAACCCACGACCTCTTAGCTGTTGATTTTTTTTTCTTCTTTTTCCGATCAATTTAGTTGTTGATTTCAACCACTAGAACATATCTGCGTTGGCAAAAGAGAGTCTTTTATACATACTATTATATTATTTAGAAATCACCATATAATTATGAATCGGATCCTCTACCAAGTCCACACCTATACTATTATAGTGGATCGGGTCAATCCATCGGCTGTAGTAAATTATCTTTTCTAAAATATTGTAGAGAGGCGTGTGTAGGTGGGTGTAAGTTGTAACTAGCGGCAGCCGAATCAGATTATAATTAGGAATCTCGATATCTCTCTGTTTAGGTTTGCTGTATATATAGGGCGGCAGCGAAATTTAAAACTTATTAGGCGTAAAACGAAGGCAAAGGAAGGAATAGAAAGGATCGAGCCCAATAGTAGAAATCGAATCAGCTGTGAGTCTCTTTCTCTTTTGCATTATAATTTATAACAGCTCACAGAGGAGCTCCTCTGTGAGCGATATATATTCTTTTAGTTTCTAAGTTTTTTTTTGTTGTCTAGTGGCAGTAGTGCTGTTTACCCTAATACCTTCCCTGGTGAATCTTGTTTCAGAAAAACTTCATGAGAAACAAGAATTAACAGGGAGATAAGCAGCAATTCTCTTAAGTTGTTAACTCTAACAGCTGGTATATTTTCTTGTTTCTCATGACGTTTTTTCTTACGGAAAAAAGAAAAGAGAGTTTCACATGAAAGACCTGTTGACATCTCATCGTATGTGCATTGTTGCTTATCCTCCCTTTTTGCATTCTAACGGGTTCTCTGTGAGGGATATATTTTTTAGTTTCTAATCTTCTGTACTTGTTAATTCTAATTCCTATACATATTGTTGGCAAGACAGATAAAGAATAACTTTCGTGGGATACTTAGATTTGGTTATATTCATCTTAGCATCATGACTTCCTCCAGTAAGCGATTGAAGATGGATAACACTATTGACCATGGCGTCAAAAATATCATCCATGCACTTCCGGAGGATATCTGGGTGAGCATTGCAAATAAATTAAACTTGGAGGATTTTTTTTGCTTTAGTGGAGTTTCCAAGTCCTGGCACTCAACAGCAATGGCTGCTAAGAAAACATTGCCATTGCACTTGCGACCCTGTTTGCCATACTTGATGTTTTTTTCAAAATTTGGTTATCCTGAGTTTCACGTACTCTCCTATGCCAGCAATGCCGACGGCAATCTCAAAATATTGAGACCAAGATTTCCTAAAATCGTCGTTGGCTCTCAATGTGTTGGGTCCAACCGTGGATGGCTGATAATGGTGCATGAGATCCAGCAACAATGTTATCTCCTAAATCCATTAACTCAAATTATAATTAGACTTCCACCGCTGGCTACTATTCCCAAAGACGATTCTGTTGACTCTTATATCTTTATGCACAACTATTTCCGTCTTATGAGCGAAGAGTACTCAGAAAACTTCATTAATAAGGCTATGTTGTTATGTACTCCAACTCTTGCTGCTAATAGTTCTAACTTGGATGATAAGAATATTGTATCTTCGGTAGCCATCATGAAGGATAATTGTACAGTACTTGCAATTTATTCTAACAATGCATTAGCCTTTTGTACTCCACGGGACAGCCAGTGGACTGCCTTGGGACTATATTATAGAGACGTTATTCTTTATAATGGGAAATTGTATGCCATTACTGAACTGTGTGATCTTAAACTTGTCGAGTTGGTTCCTCGTCCGAAAATAACAAGTTGCAACATTCTTCCTCCAACTCATGTGGATCTCAACCCTGATATTGAAGGAAAGAAGCGGAAGGCAATATATTTAGTGGAATGTCTCGGGGACTTGTTGATGGTTGTGAGAAGTTGTGAAGATGGTGATTTCCGATATTATGGAAGTCTTACATTCCAAATATTCAAGTTAGACTTGAAAAATCTTAGATGGATTCAGGTGGAGGACTTGGGCGATCATATGTTGTTTGTTGGTAAAAGTACTTCATCATCTGCATCAACACGTGACTATCCTCATTTTAGAGAAAACAGTATATATTTCACATATGATGAAGCATATGGCTGGGAAGGACCAATGGTATCTCAATTAGAAAGGACAGCTGGTGTCTTTCACTTAAAAGATAACAGCATTGAACATTTTTCATCATATTATTCGACCTTTTATCCATCTCCGCCTATCTGGTTCACACCGACCTTTTGTTAGATGGGGTGGAGGAGGAGGGGTTTAGGCTGGCTATGAAGATTAGTATATGGCTTGATCCAAAAAAGAAGACTAGCTAGTGTATGGAATATTTATTTTATATCTTCTTGTGATTTTTGCTATCCTATAAGTTTTTTGCACTTTGTTTTGACTTTGATAACTTTTTCTCTAGTAATAAATAATTGTTCATAGACTTTGCTAGCTCGTAAGGATAAATTCGAAATTCAAAATACATGTGATTATAAGGATTAGTCTTGATTTAAATTTCATATCACATGTTGCATGTGAAGCGTTTTACATGAATATAGACTCTAATCAAGTGACCAATTTCAAACAAAAAAAAAAACTCTTCCATATACGTATGGAACAAAGTTGAACAAAGGTTTAGGAATTAATTTTTTGATGCTTCAACTTCTGAAATGAAAAGGCTAACCTTATCACGAGGGACTGACCATTATCTTTTATAGTAATAACAACTTGCTCTCTTTATGTTGTGCATATTCATAAGTGTACAAAAGTAAATATCTCCTAAAAAGGATTAACAAATATTTCTCAACTTGTTTTAACTTAAAGACACAAAAGAAGCCATGTCAAGTAGTGAAAATTATATTTGTCCACCCATTTAATGTTGTGACAAAACCAACACGGCCCTAAATAGAGTTCAAAGGAGACCATCATATCTCCATTTGAATTGGTAAGGGATCTTCACCTAAGGAAAGATGAGATTTCAAATCTCACTCTTCATACCCTTGAGACCACTCACATAGGGGCATTTAACACCACTCTTCACTAACTAAGTAGAATACACAACACCAATGTATTAGACAAATATTCTACACAAAATTACAACAAAAGAATCCCTTCAAAATTTCCTATACAATAAACCAAAACACAAGATCAGAACAACACCTACAACTTCCAAGTTTTTATAGATTCAAGATTCAACATTGTGAAGAAAAGCAAATGACAATATTGCAGCAGTAAGAAGACTAAATGTAATGGCCAAAAGCATCATCCCAAGGTAATTGAAGAGGGCTAGAACATAGAACGTGGCATAGAAGTACCAAATTAAAGGTCTTATATGCTAACAGGTAGTACTATGATTGAAGAAAATTGACCACAAAAAAAGTATGATTGAAGAAACAATAATTTGGGAGTATTATTGATCCTTTCAATTAATATCACAAGATATCTCAACCTTGATATTGATGAAAGAAATGGAAGGCTTTTTTTTTTTTTTTTTTTTTTGAAATGTCTTGGGGACTTGTTGATGCTTGGGAAAAGTAGTCAAGTTGGTGATTTACGATATTATGGAAGTCTTACATTTTAGATATTCAAGTTAGACTTGAGAAACTTGAGATGGATTCAAGTGGAGGACTTGGGTTGTTTACATGTTATTGTTGGCAAAAGTACTTTGTCATCTGCATCAACACGTGCATATCCTCAATTTGGAGAAAAATGCATATTTTTCACATATAATGAAGCTTGCACTTGCCAAGGACGGAAGGTATATGAATTAGCAAGAAACACTAGTGTCTTTCGCTTAAATGATAACAACATTAAACATTTTTTATCAGATGATTTGAAATTATATCCCTCTTCACCTATCTGGTTTGCATCGGGCTCTTATTAGAGGGGCTAGGAGGAGGAGGAGGAGGAGGGGGGAAGGGGTTGATATTGGCTATGCAAATTGGCGTATGGAATAGTTATTTTATGTCTTCTAGTGATTTTTTCTATCTTATAAACCTACGATCTCTTCACTAAGAGGTGTTAATCTTACCAATCAAGCAATCCTATTTGCTATCATGATGAGAGATCAATATTTATATTGATATCGGTGAGATAATTCCTCCTTTCTTCTCTTATGAAAGTTGTAAATCTAGTTCTTAAATTCTTAATTCATTAACTCAGTCTTTGTTAGAACCAGAAGACCAAAGGCATAGTATAGACATTACCAATATTAGACAAAGAGAAACAAATATATTAAGTATACCTTATGTCAGAACCACTTACCCAAATGTAGTAGAAGAAGCGGAAAAAAACCAGTATGAATTCGAATAGGGTGAGTTGAGGTGTACGTACAATACTTTTCCTCAAGGTATTTGAACGCCCCATTTAGTGCAAACTGTGTTTGATGTTCTCACCTCCAAAATACAACTCCTCCTTAGATTTGAAGGCTAGCACTCCAACAGATACTACTTGTTGAGGAGATACGAAAGTAGTATCGCCGAATGAGAAAACAAACGGATTTCTCTTGTTACGTTTCTTTATTCCACCGGTGCTTTGTTTAGCTCTCCTCTTTATGCTCGCTGGCCCTTAAGGTTCTTTGCGAGTCGCCCCTCGGTGCTCGGGCTTCGCGTGTCGCCTTACTCTCTCCGGCTCCCCCCTTGGCTTGTTTATACATTATCTTGCTCTTCCGTGGGCTCCTTGGTTTTTACCTTTTTCCGTTGCCCCCTTTGTTGGATCTATCTTCGGTCCTTGGTGTTCGTCCTCCTGGGAGTGGTTTTGTTTTGCTTATCTTATATTTATTTATTTTTATTTTATTTAACAAACAAAATCCCGTCCTCCGCGTTCCTCCTTGTTTCCTTTCCCTCTTCCCGCTTCCCTCTTGGTTGTGCCTGTGGCTTTGTTCCTGGTTATCCATTCTTTTGTTTTATTACTCTTGTTTGTTGGTAACCTTGCTGCCCTGGCACAATCCTGGTTCGGTTGTGGGGGTCAGGTGTGGTCTGGCTCGCTTCCTCTTGCCCTTTTCTTTTGCTTTCCTCCGTGGTCGGGGCTCGGTGTTGGTTCTGTATTTCAGATGATCCCTTTCATTCGGGGCTTGTTTGGGTGTGTGATTACATTCTATAATCAAATCAGGGGCGATGCCAGGATTGAGCATTGGGAGAGGAGGGCGAATAATGAGTCTAGATCACCTCTCTGTCGAACAAGCATTAATGTCTTTTCACCAAACATATTATGTAGGCCAATGCAGGAACCGTTGTGGGTCCCACTTATGAATTATTTTATTCTATTCCCATGTGGGTCCACTTAAAAATTTTATTAAAATATAAACAACATAATTATAAATAAATTATAAAAAATATATTAAAATAAAGCATAGGGGCTAAAATTGTGGGAGAAAAACTTTAAAAAATCATGAAAGAAAAAGGTGAGAAAGAAATTGAGGGAGAAATTGTAGGATAAAAAGATACATTTGAAATCTATAAACTAAATATGGGGAAAAAGTCAATTTCATAAATTAAATAAAAAAAAATAAATGATTATGATTAAAATAATATGAATGACTGAAATTCTAAACATCCAACTAATAAAAATTTAAATTGTTATTAGTATTAGTTGTCAATGTAGGCTTGGTAGAGTGGTAAGATTGTAAAATTCATACTTCTCAGTGGAGAGGTCATGGGTTCGACCCTTGCGGATGACATAGCTCCCTCTAATGACTTCTACATCTTTATCTTAAACTTATAAAAATTAAATTATATGAATCCGATTAAATTTGATAGAAAAAAATCCATGGATTCTAACATGAGTTAAAGTTTAATAGATCGGATTTAAGAAAAAAATCCATGGATAATGGTATGTTACACCTGAACTAAGAAAAATAAGAAAAAAAATTCAGGGGCCCAAACCATTTAACAAAAGTAACATGGGTTCGTTTGTACAAAATTGTACCGCACTAAATATTGTATTTAAACCATTTTTTCATACCAATTTAATACCGAAACCGTACCGAATCGGTTTTCAAATACCAAAATCGTACCATATCTTGTAAATTTGATATGGTACGATTTTGATATTCGATATTCAAAGTTGATACCATACCAATTAACACTCTTACCACCGCTGTTTATAATAGGTGTTACCATTAACGTCTTCCCCAACAATTTGGTTAACAGCCACTAGAAGGTCCTGAGAAAACTAAAAAATTCCATTTACAAAATATTGTAATCCCCCAAATCATGGCAATTCTCTCACAAATGTCGAATCATCTAAAAAGTCAAGAGCATTCCTTCGTTTGGGATTCCACCTTCTCAATATGATAAATATGACTCAAAGGTACTAACTCACACAATCTGTATTATTTAAGTAAGATTTTTATTCTTTGAATCTTCTTAAGCAACTAATCTTTGAAAAAGCTATAAAAGCACACGTGACAAGACAGACCCCAACAACGATAGCAATAGATCTGTGAGTTCTTCTCACTACTGAAGCAAAAAGACCTTGCTAAGAAAATGCTATGGTATCTGGTTCTTATTCTTATGTCCTTGAAAAATGCTTTTGGAGTAAGGGATTATGTAGATAACAAGGGAGACATTCTATTGAGTTTTGATCTTCTACCTCCCTTTGGTGTTAAGAGAACTGTTTCAACAGGTCTAAATCCATTGTATAATGGTGCACATTCACCTCAGTTTGAGATCAAGAGAACTGTTCCAACAGGTCCAAACCCATTGCATAATGGTGTGTCTCCAACTCTATTTGAGGTCAAGAGAACTGTTCCAACAGGTCCAAACCCGTTGCATAATGGTGTGTCTCCAACTCTATTTGAGGTCCAGAGAACTGTTCCAACAGGTCCAAACCCGTTGCATAATGGTGTGTCTCCAACTCTATTTGACGTCAAGAGAACTGTTCCAACAGGTCCAAACCCGTTGCATAACAGTGTGTCTCCACCTCTATTTGACGTCAAGAGAACTGTTCCAACAGGTCCAAACTTGTTGCATAACGGTGGTGCTCCACCTTTATTTGATGTCAAGAAAACTGTTCAAACAGGAGACCCGTCGCACAACGTTGAGCATTCTAACAGCTCCAAACTCACTGCATAATGGTGGGAAACTCCACCTTACTATGCTGTCGAAGGACCAGTTAATCAGATTTGGATCTGTAACATCATCAATACAAGTAGTGCTTGATTAACCGTAAAATGTTGCTCAAGTTTTAATTCTAATAAATAGAACTACTTTTTTTTTTGGGTAGAAATAAATAGAAGTACTTATGACTATCTTTTCAATTCATACATTTGGGAAGCAATATCCTCCTCTCTTCTTATTTCTTTCTCTTTTTATTTATTTTTAATTAATTATACAAGGGAGCTTTTTTATGTATGGGCGCTGAGGTGTTACATAAAGCGTGGGTCGAACCAGGGATCCACGAATAAAGAAAACAAGTGAGAGCGGGCTAGATTTTGGATAACATAGTTTTTCTAAGGGGGAAGTAAATGTTCAAAGAGATGAAGTTCTTGGGTAGGTGCAATAACAATAGTCATAGCCTTATCCCAACTAAAATTGATCTACTATGTGGATTCCATTAAAAAAAAAAATCGTAGAACGCCATAGAGCTTCTAAGGATGTGTTTGGTAATGATTTCAAAAAATAGTTTTGGTGTTAATATGTAGTAAGTGTTTGTTAAAATGATTCATCCGTTTTATTCTTGAAGAATGAACAAGTGAAAGAAAAAGGGAAAAAAAAAGTGATTTGAAGAATGGTTTTGTTCTTGTGGGTGGAACAAAGATTTGATAAAATAGTTCCAAAGGTGATGGTCTCTGGTTACCGGCCCACCCCCACCCTTGGTTGCCATCCTCTTTAAGCCAGCATTGGACAGATTGGTGTTATCATTGGGCTTGGTAGAGCTCAATGTTTGAAATTCATTTAGACTCCGTAGATGCCTTCGTTTTCCATAGAACTCATATTAGTCTAGTGAGTTCCATGGTACTTAGTGAGGTCAACATAATCACCTAATTGCACATCCAACACACAAAACAATATATGTATAAATGGAAATAAAATGAGATAAGGGATTATGTAGATAACAAGGGGGGGCATTAAGAGAATTGTTCCAACATGTCAAAATCCCTTACACAATGATGGGAAAAATCCTCTACCTTATGTTGACATCGAGAGAACTGTTCCAACAGGTCCAATCACTTGCAGAATGGTGGGAATCATCTCCCACCTTACTTTGACATGAAGAGATTGTTCCAACGAGTCCAAACCCTTTGCACAATGGTGGGAAATCCTCAACCTTACATTGACATCAAGAGAACTGTTATAATAGGTCCAAATCCCCTATGCAATGGTGGAAAGAAAATCCTTCCTCTTACTTTGAAGTCAAGAGAATTGTTCCAACATGTCTAAATTTGTTGCACAATGGTGAGAAAAATACTCCGCCTTACTTTGATGTCAAGAAAACTGTTCCAACAGATCCAAACTCTTTGCACATTGGTGGAAAAAATCCTCCTTACTTTGACATGAAGAGAACTGTTCCCACAAATTCAAATCCATTGCACAATGATGGGAAAAATCTACCCCCTCGAAAATCAAAGAGTTGTTTCCATAGGTCTAAATCCACTATATAATTGTGGGAAAACTACACCTCACTATAGTGTCAAAAGGACAAGTTAATCAAATTTGGACCTATAACATTACGAATATAAGTAGTGCTTGAAATTTGCTGCAAAAAGTTGTTCAAATTATAATTTCAAATAAATAAAAGTTCTAATGATTCATCCTTCCATTCATATATTTGGTGGATTCTTATCTCTTTATTTGGCAATGTGGCCTATGTTGTTTATATTTTCTCCTCTTCTTCTTCTTCTTTTTTTTTCGGTTTGATATTGTGGTAGTGGTGATTGTACTGAATATGATCTTCACATTTCCACTACTTCAAAATCCGAAGTAATATCCTCAATTTTGCTATATCTTATAGAGGAAACCCTGTTGGACATTGAGAGTCTAGATCCTTTACTAGTCAGGGTAGTGGTTTGTGTTTCTCTCACACCTCTCCACTACATACTAGGAGGGGGTTCATATCTAAATTTTGACAAAATGAATAAGAGGTGCGATCCCCAGCAGACTTTTTATGGACCCCCTCATAATATGTGGTGGGAAGGTGTGAGTGGAGCATAGACCTCTACCTAGTAATATAGAGAATCCGGACTCGAATATTTAAGCCCAATCACTAAATTTTAGTCTTCAAATTAGTGAGTGAGTTACTTTTTTGTGGACAACAAAGATAGGTGGCATCAGCTTGGAGTCGACAAAAATTTTTCCCCCAAAATAAAAATAGAAAGATATTTTATTATTAAGGCACATAAAGAAGAAGAAAAAAATCATCCCACGGGTGGGGGATGAGGTGGAGATTGCTTAAATTTAACATAAAACACTTAATTCTAATTTTATCAAAGGTTTAGGTGTCTGTATTTGTTTATTATGTTTTATATTTGATTGTTACCATGACAACTTTCCCATTGTCTTCCCGAAAAAAAAAAACCTGATATGGAGGTAGGAATTTTGGGATTATGAAGATCCAAGTCACTTGTCTTTCACTGATTTGACAAGAATTTGCAATTCTTTATTTGACAAAGAGGAATTTGATGTACCAGTTGAATTCAACCACTTGTCATTACACCCAAAGATACTATCATCACAACAAACCTCAAAGATGAAGTTTAGCCCCATCTGTAGAGCAGAGTTCACTAGCAATCCTAGGGTGCACATAGCTATGCATAGAGAAATTTATCCCCTTCCCAACCAGCAGAGCATGGTTCCTTGACCATTTTCACAAATGCTTGTATGGGTTTAGTATGTTTTCAAGATACCTGCTTGATGCTTTCTCCTGCAATACCACACACCTTTGGATCTTATTTTTTATGTGATTTCTTTATTCCAATGTTATATGTTCTACTTAGATATTGTGACACTGAAAATGATCATTGTTGTGGGGTTCTTGGGCACACGAAAATCACCTATTTCTATCTCAATATTATCTCATCTAGTTTATGATAAAGATTGCAGAATGGTACAAGTTGGGGATTCTCATCATGCTCTCCTCACATCTCTTCACACATTTAGGAGTAGAGTCTACTTCTTAGCATTGATAAAGTGGACTATAAATGCTCAAAGGTGCCTCCCTAATAAACGTGTGGCTAAAGATGTGAGTGAAGCACAATCAGGAGCCGTTGATCCCACAATGCTGATGGAAACCTCTTGCTCCCCTCCCCTCTCCAACAACATTGCAGTCTCAAGTCTGGCTCTCATCAACCACGGCATCAAGCCTGCTAATCTCTAACTTGTGTGTTGCTGCAAAAACCAGCTGGGCCGCTCAATCAAGTGTACCTGCAAGAACGTGCTTTGACGATCAGATTGGTCGAGTAACACCTCCGACGACCAAGTTAGTCAAATTCCAACATTCAGATGAAAAGAACAGGATGCCACCAACAAAATAGCTAGTTGGAGTGATTCTTCTAAAAATATACTGATTACTGGCGAGAGCATGGGTATTTATAGTTGAAATTACCTTGTGGTTGAGTTAGACTTAAACTCTATGATTGACTCTTTATCTATTGAGAGAGTGTTTAACTTGTAGGATGACAGTTGAATCCAATCCAAACTCGAAGAATAACTTTGATCTTCCCTACTTGGTTTGGATACTTCTATCCTATTATATTGATTAGTTTTCGTTTTTAATTTATGTTCTGAAACTGAAGCTAGATTTTGAATTAGAGTCGGATGCTATTGTTAAGGAAATTTTGGTGCTTTAGATTCAGTTTGACCGGATTCAGTTTAAAGTAAGAAAATGGGATTTCATTGAGTTTCAATCAAAGGGCATATTTTGTAAATTTGAAATTTTTAAGATTCTTGAATATAAATAAAAATATTAAATTACAATTATAATTTGTCTTTTTAACATAAACCATTAGATCAAAATGGCATACATGGTACAATCTATCTTGACCATTGCACCATAAGGGTATTTTGGTCATCAAAATTATATTAGTCCTTGATTAATTATTTTTAGAAACCACATGGAAGCCATGTGCAAACGGAAATTTTTTACGGACTAAAAATGACCTAGACCAAACCTTAGGGGGTCTAGATGAAAATTACTCTTGTTTTTATTAATATTGGGGATGGAGATGTTAATATGCAAGAGTCGAACCCACAACCTTTTTACTAAGAGGTATTGGTTTCACCACTAGAACAACTATTTTTAATTAGATCAGATCCCTGGTGTTTTCAAAAACCAGTAAGCTCAACAACCCAAATTTTCAACCAAGCCATAAATATTTCTTTTGGGTCAAATCCACTCTTAAATATTTTTTTTGGGTAAAGGAAGCGATAAATCTGTTTCGAAGGAAGTTATCCAGTGCATGTCATCTGCTGTTCAAGTCCATCAATAACAACCAAGTTCATATTAAACACAGTGAGCATTCTGTTAGTTCTGCTAACGGTATTTAGCTGCTGCTTTTGATCTTCATGTGTGTTGTATTCTCTTTTGTTTTGTATATTCTTGAGTTTTCTCCCATAGTTTGATATTGAATGTTACCATATTGTAAGGTTGTTGTTCAGAGCCAGTGAGTGTGGATTCACAAACTGAACTTGTTGATTTATTGCAATTTAGTTTCTTAGTTTCATTTTTTTTGGTTGGAAATGGGGCTTTTCCACCATGTTTTTGGAGGTTTGGGTTTCTAAGATTGTTTGCACCTTTTAATGTTGGTGGTGGAGTTCTCTTTCTATTGTGGGTTTTCTTGGTTTTGGGTTCTTATTAGTAGCAACTAAAGACGAGTGAGAAGAAAAGGTATCTTACTTTGTATTTGACAAAAATAGTACATAGGTCATATGTATTTTTTAGGATACTGGAGGAAACCAACATTGATAGTTCAGAATGCCTCCCTGCTATACGAAGGTAAAAAAGCAAGACAAGCAAACAGAAACAAGAAGAGATAACAGCAAGAGGAAAAACAAATTCAAAAGCAAGACGACCAGAAACAAGAGGAGAGAAGAGGAACAAAAAATTCATAAATTCATCCTTGGCTTAGCTGGATGTAGTAACAACAGAAGAAGATTAGAAGTAAGCGAATGTTTCCAAGAAGAAGCCTGGTTTGAAGAAAAATAATCCTCACATAGTGGGTATATGCAACATCAAGCAAGTTTGTCACCATCACTGTACAGAGATTTCATTTAAAGGAATAGCATTTGCCTCAGAATTCTTTTACACAATCTTGCATTCACCGTCACTGTACAGAGTTTTCATAATAGAGAATGAAAATTGATACAAAAAATAGCCTAAAAGGAAAGTTGTTTTGTGGGCGTTAATATTGGTTGTTTCTTGATTCCTTTGTGGTTTGACCGTAACATGGTTGGACCGTCCTAAACCGACCTGGTCGGTCTTTCTCAGATTGGTCAATTGGCATTTGTTCATACCACTGTGCATCCCTCAAATTTACTGTTTTTGATAAATCCTTTTAGATTGGAAGCTCAAAATAATTAACAGAACCACCAGAATTCAAACGCAGTACTTTTGACTATGAGATGTTATTTTAGAAGAAATGTTGGCGAGGATCAAAATCGTTTACATTTTATGCAAACGCTTCCAGGGACCAAAGGGAGAAGGGTAAACCCCATTTAACTAACAGCTTGTGTCACACCATTGTTAACTACAACCTTATAATTCCATTGTGCACTTCGATTTCAGCATTTCTGGGCGGTGACTTTATCTAGAATTGGCTTTTTGTAATTCTATGCCGAGGGCAAGTTTTTAAAGAAAAAGAAATAAGAATTTGATGGTGATGCAGAATAGTTTTTATTTCTTAATTTAAAAAGAAACAGAAAAATGTTTGGCATGCTCAATCATTAAGGGCATGTTTGGTTACATGAATTCAGAGATTTAAAATTTATGGATTCATGAATCTGAGATTTATACTCGTTTAGTTGTGAAAATCTCTGAATTCATTGAATCTATAAATTCATATTTTTACACTAAAAATGTGAATCTGTAAATTTATGGGTATAAGGTGAAATCAAGAGATTTCATTGTTCCTTGAGTGGAAAGAGGTCTCCATTGCTACAATCGTAGCGTAAAATCATAGAGGGCATTATGATTGTAATATTGTTGGTTATACTCTTATTTCTTTTCAAAAAAAATATTGAATCAGAAAATACTATCAAGCATACCTAAGTGATCCTAATGAAGTTCATTACAGCCCTAGACATTTATAGATTAAAGTCATATAGGCACAAGGTTTTTTTTTTTTTTTGCTCCATTCAAAAAAAAATTCTATTGAGGAATGATTATATTGTCAAGAATTAGATAAATTTTTATAACAAATTTAAATGCAAAACATTTTATTGGTTGATGGACAAGAAATATATATATATATATATATATATAAACATTTTCAGTATTGTTTGGCTTCTGGAATCAAATGTAGAAATGTGTGGTTTATTGTGCTAATAGTAAACAAAAATTGAATATCGAGAGGGATGGTGGCATATCCCTTATAAAGGAACGATCATGACTCTTTACATAACTAAACATTTGTGAAAGGAATTGTCATGATTTGGGAGTAATTCTGCAAACCCTAGTATGTGAATGAGTTGATTAGCGAGATCCAAGACTTAGCAAAATGATTTCATCAACATAGCTTCCATCATGCCGTCTGTGAGCTAAATGTTGGGGCTTATCTTTTAGCAAGATTACGATTTTTCATAAATGAAAATTTTTAGTAAGCAAATTAACCAAAGTTATCAAAATTGGAGATGACTAGTTTTTTAAAGGCTCCACTCTATGTAAAGAGGAATATAAAATTTCCTCCTATGGTTAATGACTAGAGTTAATGATTTTATCACCAACTTTTATATAGGAAAGAAGGAATTATTTCACTAATATCAATGTAAATCAGCTAATCTTGCACATCATGATTAGTCTAACAACAAAATATTTCCATCCAATAATCCCAATTCGTATCATTTGGCTTATTTAATATCAAGAAATATTTGAATCTAACGCAATTATTTTTCATCTTTATATCTAATGAGCCTCAATCAATGGCTTCATTGGAGTATCTTTACTATAGGATAAATATTTATTGATGATTTTGTGGTCATCTTTCAAAAATCTTGCTGTGTTTCGACTTTCTTCACATTATACTTAACAAAAGTATTTACTCTCCTCATGGAGACTTCAAAGGTTGGTTGTAAATTATTGATTCTTTCTCGTGTGACATTACTAAGAAATTATATCGACTGATTTTCTCCCTGATCTATTCTATCAAGTTAAATAAAATAAGAATAATTATATTGTAATAAAGAAAGTAAATCCTGCCAAGATATACATTGAATAGAGTATAGATATGAAAATATCCTCTACAGATCAGGAAAATCAATCAATTGATACATAAGATTCATTGATAGTAACTCACATGATCTCACATTATTTAGTAAGATTTTTGTTCTTTGCATCTTCTCAAGCAACTAATCTTTCAGAAAGCTATAAAAGCACAAATGACAAGACGACAACAACAACAGCAATAGATCATCAGTTATATCACTTCTCACTGAAGCTAAGAAATAGAGATGGAGTTTCATCTTGCTCAGAACATGCTATTGTTTCTGGTTCTTATTCTTATGTGCATGAGCAATGCTTTTGGAGTAAGTGATTATGTAGATAACAAGGGGGACACTCTACTAAATTATGATCATCTACCTTACTTTGACGCGAAGAGAATTGTTCCAACAGGTCCAAACCCGTTACACAATGGTGGAAAAAATCCTCCTCCGCCTTACTTTGATGTCAAGAGAATTGTTCCAACGGGCCCAAATCCATTGCACAATGGTGGAAAAAATCCTCCTCCGCCTTACTTTGATGCCAAGAGAATTGTTCCAACTGGTCCAAACCCATTACACAATGGTGGAAAAAATCCTCCTCCGCCTTACTTTGATGTCAAGAGAATTGTTCCAACGGGTCCAAATCCATTGCACAATGGTGGGAAAAATCCTCCTCCGCCTTACTTTGACGTCAAGAGAACTGTCCCAACAGGTCTAGATCCATCGTACAATGTTGCACCTGCACCTCTGCCTTACTTTGACATCACCAGAATTGTTCCAACCGGTCCAAATCCATTGCATAATGGTGGGAAAAATCCTCCTCCGCCTTACTTTGACGTCAACAGAATTGTTCCAACCGGTCCAAATCCATTACACAATGGTGGGAAAAATCCTCCTCCTCCTTACTTTGATGTCAAGAGAATTGTTCCAACCGGTCCAAATCCATTGCACAATGGTGGGAAAAATCCTCCTCCGCCTTACTTTGACGTCAAGAGAATTGTTCCAACCGGTCCAAATCCATTGCACAATGGTGGGAAAAATCCTCCTCCGCCTTATTTTGACGTCAAGAGAATTGTTCCAACCGGTCCAAATCCATTGCACAATGGTGGGAAAAATCCTCCTCCGCCTTACTTTGACATCAACAGAATTGTTCCAACTGGTCCAAATCCATTGCACAATGGTGGGAAAAATCCTCCTCCGCCTTATTTTGACGGCAACAGAATTGTTCCAACACCATACTTCGACTTCAAAAGAACTGTTCCAATAGGTCTAGATCCATCGTACAATGGTGCACCTCCACCCACCGCATAATGGTGGAAGAACTCCACCTCACTGTGGTGTCAAAAGGACAAGTTAATCAAATTTGGACTCAGAACATCGTGAATATAAGTAATGCTTGAAATTAACCCTAAAATGTTGCTCAAATTCTAATTCTAAATAAATACAAGTACTTATGATTTTTCTTTCCATTTATACATTTGGGTGGTTGTTTTCTCTTTATGTTGCTATGTTCCTTTTACTTTCTTGTTTTGAATATTTGTAGTGGTGGTCATGGTAGTGATGTTGATCTTTTATTTTATTTTATTTATTATTATTTCTTTTTGGAATATTGTAGTGGTGATGATGGTAGTGATGTTGATCTACACATTTCAACAACCTTAAAAATCCGTAGTAATATTCCTAATTTTGTTCTATTCTTCAAACGAAACCCTATTAGATATTGAGAGTTTGACGGGTAGCTAGATATATGTGCTTCTGTCATGCCTTTCCATCACATATTAAGAGGGGGTCATTTATGAATTCTACCATGAATTAGAGGTGGGACCCCAGTAGACTCCCTGTGGGTGCCCTTCTAATAGGTGGTAGAGAGATGTGAGTGGAGCATAGATCACTACTTGTCAAGATACAGGAACTGGTCAGATATTGAGGCCTAATCACTAAACCTTAGCCTTAGAGTTAGTAAGTGAGTTCCTTCGTTGTGGACATGGGTGGCATCAGCTTGGATTAGCTTAAATTCTTTTTCAAAAATAAAATTAGTACTTAATAGAACACTTTTTTTTTTTGGGGGGGGGGGGGTGAAGAGTCTGGGATCAGCTACCCGTCGGGGTAGCACTTTGTGCTCCCCGATGGCTTTACCACCATAAATACAGGGGGACCCAGGGGTTGGATGATGGAAGGGTTTTTTTTTTCCGATGGGTCCCATCGAATTTGTGGTGGTAAACCCGTCGAGGAGCACTCTATGCTCCCCCCGTCAAGGGTGATGATCCGGATTCGGGGGTGAATGGGGTTGGAGGTGGGTGGGTTTTGGAGTGGAGGGTTGATTAAATTCAAGAATACTTACTAAAGGAAGACATAGACAACATGATGCAATACTTAAAATTAGAGTTCTATAATATTACTGATTTTATTCATATATGTCGATACAAATCAATAACAATAGTCACAACTTTAACCCAGCTGGGTTTACCAAAAAAAAAAACTTTAACTCCCAAAATTTTCCATTATTATAAGAGTAAGTGATACATTAATTTATAAATAAAAAAGAAAATTGTATGAAACACCACATAGTTTATAAAGATGTGTTTAGGAACAATCTCAAAAAATTATTCTAGTATCAATATGTGGTAGGTATATGTTAAAATGATTCATTCTTTTGTTCTTAAAGAATGAACAAGTAAAATATTGCTATCGAAAAAAGAAGAAAAAAAATGTAAAATAAATTTTCCAAATAATGGTTTGCTTATGTGGGTGGAACAAAAATTTGACAAAATGGTCCCAATGGTGATGGTCTTTTGTGACCACCCCACCCCAGCCTTGCTCTCCCACTCTGTGCTCTTGTTTGAAAACTAAAATTTTCAAATTGTGAATTATTTGAAAAATAATTTCAAAATAAGTTTATCAAATTCCCACTTCCAGACAAAAGACAATATTTTAACATAAAAATATGTAGAAACCATTATACACAAGAACCGGTCTCCCACAAGTTAGAAATATTACAAAATTTTCAACAGATAGAAAAGAAAAAGGAAAAAAAAATCATCATTTCGACTCAAATAGGTAGAAGGTTTTATATAAGGAAGCTGGAAGTACATCAATAATGAGTGATAAAAATATAAAATAAAATAGGGATAATTACTATGGCCCCTAATTACTACATCCCCTTATATATTGCTTAATTACTAAAGGGAACCTACTCTTTATAAAATACTATTGTCAGGGACAGAACTACATTGGGGTCGAGGGGCACCTGCCCTTATTTTTCAACATTTTCGATTAGTTTCCTTAGTTTTTCCTTGTTTTTCTCTTTCTCCATGTGAAATGCCATTATTCGTCCTTCCCCCATATTTGAAACAATAGGAAACAATTAATTTCCAGTTAAAAACTAACTCATGAACCCTAAATTTTTTTCTATTTATTTTCTTTCTTTTTAATTATTCTCTCATCTTTTCCCCTCTTTCCTCACACCCAACTTAAGGGAAACTTGGATTTGAATAAGTTAAACTTTTCTCCAAAATATTCCCTAATCAGATATTCTTATTTATCTTTATATTTTTTAGTCAATCTCAATAGCCTTTTGTTTGAATTTATTCGAGTTTTGCAATCTTAGACTGCAACCATGAGTGATCTTCTAATCGTTGCAGTTTCAGGTCGCTGCTTTGGTTCACCATTTTCTTGAATGTTTTTCTAATTTTTCTATTGATTTTTTTTTTTAAATCAAAGTATAATGAGAGAAAGACTCGACAGACTTGAATGCTATGCATTAAAAGCGCAACATCTGCTGCCAACAACCGAGATTGAAATCTTGGTTCAAAAGGGAGACAGGCAATGGTTGAAATTTCGAACTTGACCGTGATAGCACAATGCTACACATTTAATGCACAACACTGAAGTTGAACCTGAGAAAGACAAGGTAAAAGTGAAAAAATGGTGGTTGCAAAGGGGTGAATCATATGTGAAGGAGAATCTTGCAAAAATGGTAGGTGCAAGGCACAATGGAGGATGACGGTAAAATTGTCCAAAAAAGAGAAAGGGATACTTTGGTTAGTTTTGTAAGTTTTGTAAGTACAAACTCAACATTCATTTTGATCGATAGAATCACTGAGTTGCTAATTTTGTAAAAAATAAATAAAAAAGGATAGCTATAGCTAATCATGTAACTTTTCCTAAAAACCCTAAAACTAGATACAACAAAAGATCAACGGTCCAGATGCTTTATTATATAAAACTGTTCTTATTTTCAGCACATTTACCACTCGTGCTTACTGCCACTATATCGAGTAGATTCCTGAGTTACACAATTTTGGCCCTACGCGCAAATCAATCACTCTCACGAGTGATTTACGGTTTCTACCCAAAAAAAAAAAATAATAATAATAATAATAATAATAATAATAATAATAATAATAATAATAAATTTTTTTAAAAAAAAATTTACAATTTTTTTGGAATAATTACATGATTAGCTAGTTTAAAGTTTATGTTTACAAAAATAGTCATATAAATGCGGATAATCGTCAAACGAAATTTCAGACCGTAGGATTTGAAAATTCGGTCGAGATTTCAATTCGACAGCTCAAGTTGTTTAGCATGATGGTCCTGATGCACAGGACTGAAGCAAGGTCCAATTACAGCACAAGCACTAAAACTTTTTCTAGTAATCCACAACAACCAGTATAGAGGTAGCAATGCTTGGTTTGATGAAAGGTTCAATATACCTAGAGAGTGAGGGGCAGAGACTTGAATGTCATTGATCCCTACTTGCAAAAGTGCAATGTGGAGGGTTTGCATGGCTGACACGAGCTTGCTAAAGAGGGTATTATCAAGGGAGTGCAAGATATCATTGCCAACTACGATGTAGTTGATGTTGGTTTTTTTTTTTTTTGGGGGGGGGGGAGCAATGTGACTGTCAACCCACTTGAGGATTGGAACAAGGTCAGTTAAGGAAGGAATGCCACCATTGTTAATAAAGATGATTATGGCAATGCCGGTGTCGGCGAAACTAGAAAGGTGTAAACACTATGTTGGCTACTTTATAAACTCAAACTTGTTTTTATTTGGTTTTGTAAGTGAAACATTGATGGTTAACACCTAAACCTAGCTAATAATGTAATTTTTTTTTTGGAATGAGGTTCATTCGAGCCAGCTTGTGCGCACCACGACTACATCCTCAAGGCAATTTTATATAATTAATATAGGCAGAGGCTTCGCCCCTGGTCTTGAGGGGATTCGAACTCTGACCTCCTAAGTGGAAGCGTTAATCTTTGCCAATTGAGCCACCCCTTGGGTTAATCATGTAATTTTTTACTATTAATATATCCTAACAAATAACACCCATCCGATTAGGATCTTATTCGACAATGGAAATCCATAAAAACGGGGATGCGAGATGCCCCTGATATTCTGAACCAATGGTTCTGATTTCGTTAGATGAAATTTAGCGCCATTTCTCGTCACTGCTCACTCGCAACTCACTAATACAGAAAAATAAATTAACAGTCTCGTTTTTTTCTCCTTCCTTTTTCCGGCGATGGCGGTTTCGTTCTGCGTAAGCATCGTCTACCTCAGCTAGTTGGGCGTCTCTGTCACCGTTTTACAGAGGCTTCTTGATGCACTGAATTCCAATTTGAACAAAGATCTCTGATTTCTGGTATGTCTTCCATTGTTTTCCTTGTTCTTTATGGTTTCTCATCGATTCTTGAGGGGCTACTTGTTTTCTTCGCAGATCTGGCTGTAGCTTTGTTGATTGTTTAGTCTCTAATCTCTATCATGGCGATAAAAATTTTTTTTTTTTATTCTGATTGGATTTCGTTATTGCTTACTGGGTATTGTAGGCAAATCAAGATTTGAACTTCCCCCATTTTATTTCAATCTGTACTCATGCCTTGTGATTCAATCTTGGATTTCTTTTTTCTTTTTTTGGGTCACTTATTGGATCTCATTTTATATATTTTGATGGGCTACATTATTTCGGGTTTTTCTTGCAGAGGTTGGGTATATAGTCTTCTTGCGAGTTCACCAAGATGATATTCAAGTCTAAGATTAAATGGGTTGCACTTGTGGGACTTCTATTTTCATTGGCATCTCTGTTGGTGCATCTTCTTCTTGCCAATTACTCGACGGCAGAGTTAGTGAAATACAGTCCAATGGTGGGTCTCGGTGAAGATTTTACTGTGAAAATTGGGAGACAGGTACGCATAATCTCTCATTATGTATGCGTTTTTAGTGTTAAATTAGTTTACTCTTGGCTCCTTTAACGACTTGAAAGTTTTCTGATTCCCTGTTACATTAATGTCGATACAGAGCGCTCGGTATAGAAAGTTATGGGGAGCTGTGACGCCTCTGGAATCTTTACAGCCGTATGCTAACCCAAGAAGCAGATATCCTGGTAAGTTTGACCTAGAATCTACCAGATTTCTTTATTTCTTGTTTTGGGGTGGGTGGGGTCTTTCATAAATTTAAGGTCATTATTCGTAGAAAAGTTTCTTTGGGTAAGTGCATCAACTTGCCAAAGATTTATATCGAAACTGGTGGAGAACTGGAAATTTTCCCTCCTCTTGATAAATAAGAACCCTCTATTGATTGGAAGATAAGTGAGGCAGAAAAAAATTCCTTTGGATGAAAAGTAATTAATTACCGGTTTTCTTTTAAGATTGGAATGTCCCTACTCCAGATGACCAGCTAGCTCTACCAAACTCTCTTTTGGATAGTAGATTGGGTGTTTTACTCATCCCTGGTTTCTATCTTAGCAACAAAAGGCTCAGTTTCTATGAGTTGGAGCCTTGGAGGAATCTCAATGGGTCATCCTTGGAAAAGTAAACCATGCAATTTTAGTTACTGAATCTTCTTCCAGCATTATGTTTTTAAATCACTGACTGTCTGCATTCCAGACTCATACAAAGAGATATCTTCTCTGCTGAGTTCCTTCACCTGTTGAACCTGAAATACTACCCAAGAACAGTTCGGCTGCCTGATCTACTGATTCCACCCTGAACTCCAGGTTTTCTGTAGCTTGTCCATTGAAATATGATTTACGATTCCATCAGGTGGCATGGTTCATTCATTTCTTTGCAAGTCCCAACTTAGGATGTGAGAGAACTCAGGAACTTGCTGTTGACAGGAAATCCGACTTCCTTGATATGCTATTCTACGTGGCTAGGGAAAGCTAAAGTGCCCCTACCCTTTGAATAGAACGAGAGAATTCTCTATTGAAGGAGATGGGGATCAACAACTAAGTGTTAATAGCATGAATCAACTTCCAGGCTGGGGGTTGAAGACAAAAGTAAGGTTAAAGCGGTACTAGGTTTAGAATGTTGTGAGACAGTTCAGTCCATATCCAGTGTGGGCGTTAGAGCATTGAGAGGACCTTTCCCTAGTACGATAGGACCGGAAAGGACGACCTTTGGTGTATCGGTTATCGTGCCCACGGCAAACTTTAAGTAGCTAAGTGTAGAGCGGATAACTGCTAAAAGCATCTAAGTAGTAAGCCCACCCCAAGATGAGTGCTCTTCTATTCTGACTTCCCCAGAGCCTCCAGTAGCATAGCCAAGACGACGAAGGGTTCTTTGCCCCTACGAGGATGGAGCGACAGAAGTTTTGAGAATCCGAGAAAAGGTCATGGCGAGATGAGCATTTAATTACGATAGGTGTCAAGTGGAAGTGTAGTGATGTATGCTCGCGAGGATGACATTTTTAGCTACTGGCCCAAACAAAAGAGAGACACCTCTTGATCGATCAATTGATTAGATCGAAGGGTTGGTGTGGCCGGTACAAGGGGGGTTGATTGAAGTGTGAGATCAGACAGACCGAGCAAGACGCTGCTGCAGGATTGGACGTCTATTTATCTCACCACGTCAATGATGGCGGAAGCAATGCCCTTCTTTCTTACGGCTCGTTACCACAGCACTCTTTCACTCCTAGTGTAGTGTCTTGTTGAGGCATTCTAGCAGACCAACTATAGACTTGAACCTTGTTCCTACATGACCCGATCAATTCGATCGGACACTAGCCATATATTTTCGTTGTTCAACTCTTTGGCAACATAACATGAAAAAACCAAAAGCTCTGCCCTCCCTCTCTATCTATCCAAGGGATGGAAGGGCAGAGGCCTTTGGTGTCCCCTCCAGACAAGAATTGGGGCCTCACAATCACTTGCCAATATGCTTTTTTCTCATGCCTCCTATCAGAAAGCCAAGATTGGTTGAGTTTCTACTCAAAGGTCACTATCTGTGATTCTAGGGAGTCAGGTATCCAAATGTTGATGCAGATTTTAGCAGTAGTCTGGGGGGTGATGATTAATCAATTCATGATGACTCCCTTAGAGTGAAAGCTGAGAGTACCAGCAACAATGTAAACAACAGTAATATCTTTGGTAAGATGACTGATGTGTTATGAGGCTACGGGAAGCAATTAAGGTTTGGGGACCATCTCCATCTTCATCAAGGCCTAAAGACTTCGCTTGTGATGACCTGTAGGTTGAATATAAGGTGAATTAACTAGGTAAATTTGAAAAGCTCTGATGATAAAGAGCCTTTGTATCATATGGAGTGAAAGAGTGGACAATCTGAAAGATTCAGAATATAAGTACTAAGCCAGCATAATCTTTGAAGACATAATGCTTAACTGCTCTGTGGAGAGAGAATGGACAAATTTTGAGGTGCATTGGAGTGGTGCATAGACAGTTTAGCCAACATATGACTATTTTGCCCATGGAAGGAGAGCAGAAGAGTGACAATGAATTCCAAAATATCAGCTTAGATCTGGAGCTGACATTTCCTTAAGGTACCCCCCAACCAAAAAAAATAAGAAGTAAAAGGTGAGAGATAAATCTGCTACTGATCAAGCAATTATGCAATCAGTGTTTTTCTTGTGTTTTTAGGTGTCTCATACCCCATTACAAGTGGGTTTTGCTTGAATTTAGTTAGCTGTTAGTAGTTGTAAAAAAAAGTTGTATTGATGTAGTTTATGATGGTCTCATATTAGTTCAGGAGGTTGTTCCCAATGAAACAAAACCGCCTTCTCTCTCTAGTTGTCTCGGAGTCTTTGCTGATTGCTGGAGAGTATCTTCACATGTTATTCTTTTGTGGTATGAAATGGCAGCAATCAGACGGTGCACTTGGGAATGAAGATACCCTAAAGGCACCTCATATTCCGAGAACATATTTTAGATACATAGCTCACTGCTGGGGGAAGCAATCTTGGCTGACACGTGACACTCGTGGAATCATGGCTGAAGAAAGTGATGTAAACCATTTCCATGGGCAGCACAAGGCCGGGGTTGCTTCTTCAAACCCTAAGGCCCCCAATGCCACCTGGGGAATTTTGGTCATCTTTGCAAAATTTTCATGGAGTCCAAGCTAGAGTGTCATTGGGTCCATCATGTTATTGGGACCCTAGATCTATTTTTATATTCGAAATTGAGTCCTTATTTTGCAAGTTATCATAGAGTTGCTGACTAGGGTTGGATTCGTAGTTTTTGAAGGAGTCCATTAGGGTTGTCCTACTTCTTACAAGGAACAAACTTCTACTCTTGGGGTTCAAATTGGAACTCTCTAGACTAAGTTATGAAGCATTCTTGTGTGAGTTAAATTATTAGGAGTTTAAGTTAGAATTGGGTTGCTAGTTAGTCTTAAGTCCTATTATGTTTTCTTTCTTAGAGGCTACAAGTAACCCTTCATACCCTGTGATCAGTAATTGAATTGAATTAATAAAATTGATTTGAGTGTTGAAGGCAAGAAAGGTCATGCGTTGCCCCTTCCTCTCTCCCTCCCACAGCCTTCTCCTACCTTTAAACCCTAGTTTTCTGCAATTCCAGCATCCTTTCTCCATCACAGACAATCCAAGCCCCTCTGCATCCCCTGTGACAGCCTAGGATCCCCTCTATTAGTTTACCCCCAACCCTCCCCTAACCATAAACTATAACTACAGCCCCTCCCCCTCACCTTTTCTTCTTCCTTTCTTCTATCCTAACCTGTCATCTTGGGAATTTTCCAGATTTTACAAAACCCTGCAGCAGCTTAGTGTTACAATTAGAGCCCTATCCCCTCGGTCTAAACCCTTCCCCTTTTAGAATTAAGCTTTAAAACCATTCCTCTACCTTCCTTCCCAAACTCCAACCCCTTCCCACACCTAAAACTCTAAAATTCTGCAACTTATCTTGAATTTTAGGAGACCCTAACCCTAGAATCCTTCAAACCCTAATTTAGCTAACCACAACTACAATTACAGCAAGGTTTATTGATTGGAAACCTAAAACCCTAGATCCCTAAGCCTGGCCATAACTACCCTAACCCTAGCCTAACCCTTACAAACCTTAAACATGCCCAAAGCCCATCCACTGAAAGTATTTTCAGCCCTGGAAGACTGCTGATTCTCAGGGAAGAGGATCCTGGAGCGAGCTTGGTTCTAGAGCTTGGTTCTAGGGCAACATTCAAATAGTTAAACCCTAAATCATGGTTCACATCAGAATGTCATGTGATCAGAAACTAGTTATGCTGGCACAATAACCTCTCGTCCTGCTGTTACTTGCCAGGATTGAATCCTTACAACCACGGCTGATTGTGAAGCTGTGGTTTCTTTATACTGATTTTATTGAGCAATTGACGGAGAAGCATCACCATTAGCGGTTTTGAAGCCCTTGGGTGCAAGAAGATCAATTTCGATTTAGTTACGTTGGGATAAAATGGGCTGATAGATTTAGGTTGTAATCTATTTACTATTAGAGTCATTGTTATTTAGCTAAGTTTTGGAGGGGATAAGATTTGTCCTATCAAGTTCAATCTACTTAACGTTCTGGTGGTATGATTTGAGTCGGCTAATTTATTCTGTTATTTGTTTCTCTAGCCTTGGTTTGCTCTAGGATTTCAGAATCCTATAATCAGTTCTCCACAATGAACTTTTGTGGTTTGTAGGTTAGATCCCAAATCATTTTCTTTTTTGGGGTGGTTAACGATCCCAAATCATATTATAAAAGGTAAATTTCATTTAACCCCTTTCAAGATGGCATAACATAATGTTCCAACCCCATTTTTTGGAAAAAAATATCATTTGCACCCCTAAAACTAACGGTAACTAAAAACATGAGAAAAACACAAAAATACCTCTTTACCCCTTTTGCATTCTTTATGAACACATCTTAGTTGACTATCATCTATCATCTAATGACTTCTACCAGTGGAAAAGAGGATTATTTGAATTTGTTTATTTTTATTGATAGACTGAGTAATTTTGGAGAGAATGATATTAGTTTTAAAAACTTTTTTTGGAAGGGGGGGGGGTGTTAAGAAAAAGGGTTAAATATACAGTTAGAGGGTGAAGTTCTTTTTTTCCTTTTCCTTTCTCGTTTTTGTCTTATGTATTAATCTGTATTAAATTTTTCTTCGAAACTCGTATTCATTTTTTATTTAAAAAAAATTAAAAAGTATAAATGCTTATCCTCCTCCTTAGAACAGCACCACCTCCCCTTTTGTTGGAAGTGTAATAGGGTAAACTTACTACCCTTTGACGAGAGTAATTTTAGGAATTAGGGGGGAAAAAACTGCTGATATCATCACTTAACATGAATATACTAATGGAGGGGACTAATCTGATATTCAAGCATACAAGGGGGTGGTATATGATATTGTCATAAACCGTTGGTGGGATATTGTATTATGCTATTTAAAAGAGTGGTGCTTGAAGCCTACCCTATTTTAAATAATCCTGCCTTCAGTAGATCTATTTGGGTCAAAATTTGTCTTCCTGGAAGCAACACTATTGTTCGACATCATTTATTATTATGGAATTACACTTTTAAAGTCATATCATCTATTATAGGGGCATCCTGTTGACCTGATATCAAGAAGTTTGGCAAAGTGAAAGTACATTATAGTTTTATGAACATGAAATTCTACAACAGCATCTCTTTCTGACCTTTACTCAACATTCCATGGCTTGTTTTACTTTTCAGTTTTCTATGTATTTGTATCTCTTCTTTTTTAGTACATCAGGAACTTCAACTAACTTAGTGAATTTTTTGCTTTGTCGTTACAGTTCCAACAGATCAGAATAATGGTTTCATTTTTGCTAAAATTTTTGGTGGATTTGAGAAGATAAGATCTTCGGTATGAACCTAATTCCTTTTGTTGAATCTTCCCCCCACCCCTTGATTTTAATTTCTGCCAGGAGTTTGTAACATGTTTGTTAATTTGCTAGATCTGTGATCTTGTCACCATATCCAGGCTTCTAAATGCAACTCTTGTCATTCCTGAGATTCAAGAGAGTACTCGCATTAAAGGCATCAGGTTTCTTTTGTTAGCTTTCACTTGGTTCTTGGAAGTTGTAGTGTCAGAAGTTTGTCTCTATCTTATATGTTAATATGTCTTTGTCAATAATATCTACATTGTCCAGTTCCAAATTCAAGAGCTTCTCGTATCTTTACAATGAGGAGCAATTCATTGCAGCACTCACAAATGATGTGATTATTGTGAAGAACCTACCAGACAGTTTGAAGGAGGCAAGGAAGAGAAAAGAGTTCCCTTTGTTTAAGCCCAAAAATTCAGCTTCTCCAAGTTTTTATACCAGCGAAGTCCTGCCTGAGCTGAAAAGAGCAAAGGTTATCGGGTTGGTGGTCACTGATGGGGGGTGCCTACAGGTATTACTGCATTTTTAAGTGGAAGAATAACTACTTGAGAAATATGTTTTTAAGTTTTGGATAGGGTTATCATTTGGGTGTGGGGGAAGTGTTGGTACTGTTAGGTTGTTATCCTTGTTAAATTTCTTTTGCAATACTGAAACCTTCTATGAAGAAGGTTGCTGTCCTCTATGTGAACTTATTAATCATTAGAAAGGAAGATACATATCTTATATTTTCTTATTTAGCGTTAGTGGTTTGTGACAGATCTACATGAAACAATACATCCCTTAGCGTTAAATAGGACTCTTTAAACTGAGAAAACAGTATGATAATAGACCCCCAGGGTCTAAGTTTTGGATAACTCATTATTTTCCAACCACATTGACTTGATTGCCTTTAAGCATTATTGGTGGTGTTATCTGATATTAATTGGTAATTGATTGGCTAATTGAGGCTTTGAGTTGTAATGTATGTTTGTCCTGTAGTATTTTATATTAGCAATTTTCTGCTCAAAAGGCAGTTAAGTTTTTTTTATTTGTTGAACAATATCTTGAAATTTCTAATTATTATATATTAAGATCCATAACTTAGGTCCAAATCCCTCTGACCAGTGTCTAACTCTTCATTTCAGTCCATCCTACCTCCGAGCTTGGCGGAGTATCAGAGACTTAGATGCAGGGTGGCCTTCCATGCACTTCACTTTCGTCCAGAAATCCAGGCGCTTGGGCACCGGATAGTGGAGAGGTAGGTTTCTTAGATGGGAAATGGTCTTTGTGGTCAGTCCTGTTGAACTTATGCACTCATACTTCCCTGTAGTTGGCAACATATGTTTTGGTCAATTGATGTGCTGTGCAAGATTTTTTAAGTGGAGGACTATGTGCAAATTGCAATTTTCAATTAGATGCTTTTTGCATTTTATTCCTTACAGGGATTATACAAATTGGCTATTTAATGGTTTGGCAGAAGGGAAAGATATAATAAAATAATCTTACATATTTCCTGTACCTTTTTTATTATTCCCTTTTTTTTGTCGATATTGTATGTTTAATGCTTTGACTTGAGGGACAATCCTCAGTAGAGGATCCATTTCAAGATAAGCTTATGTTTTGTTCATTGCCACTTGGATACTTGGAGAGCTGATATTATTGAAATGTTGGTGATCTGGGTTGTGTACTCCATGGGTTAGTAACAATACAAATTAGGGCTTCCCTCTGAACTGTGGTCGGCCCCCCTAGTATTTTCCTCTTCTTTTTCTTTTTGGGGGTGGGGGGGGGGGGAGGAAGAAAAATAATCTAATAATCTAGTTGACCATCAGATATTCGTAGCCTTTTTTATTTATTTATCTTATTTTGGTAATCATCAGATATTCTTATCTGGTTTATCCAAAAATATGCCATGTGGCATCTTCAGTGGAGCCTAAATTTTATGGAAAATACTTGGTTGCCAGAACATAGATTGGAGTTTTTGGTTGAGCTTTTGGCTGAATTGACTTGTCAATGATCCAGTGTTGTCCTATCCATCCAGTGGAATAATTGCTGCACCATACTTCCATTTGGTAGAGTTACATGGCCATAGCCGGTTACTTGGTATGAGCTAAGAAAGTGAATTTTCCAGTTTCACAGTTTAGGAACCATGAACTTCTCATTATTTTGTTTTTCTGTTGAAACACGTGGTTAGCTTATGAGCTGTAAATTAAGCACTACATATGATTCCCTTTTATTTAAGATGTGTAAAGTGGGCAATGGCATCTGTGGTTGGGAGCCATAGTTATCCATTTTCATGCCATGTTACTACCTAAACTCAAGCATTTCTTATATAAGCCACATGTACACTGCATGCTGATCACTTTCTATTTGATGTTTTTGACAGATTACGGACCTGGGGCCAACCATACCTGGCTTTTCATCCTGGTCTTGTGAGAGATGCTTTGGCCTATCATGGTTGTGCAGAGCTTTTTCAGGTTTCTTATTGAAGCTTTTGTCGTTTTATTGTCTCTTTTAGGTTTCTCAATACCATGTCTAATGTTCTTAGGAGTTCTCTTGGGTACTGAATATTGTTGTGTGAGGAATCTATCGACCTCTTTTGGTGTGTCTTGCTTCATGGGGATGTTTTTGCATTTTGAAATTTCTTTTGTAAGGATGAATTCTTTGGGCATGCGTTTCAACTGCTTTTGTTCTTCTAACTTCATTGTAACACTTCTACTTGTGTAGGATGTTCACACTGAACTTATTCAGCACCGTAGGAAACAATTGATCAAACGAGGGATAGTCAATGATAAATTGAGCATTGACTCACACATGCGAAAGTTAAATGGTTCATGCCCCCTCATGCCTGAAGAGGTAAATTTAACAGTCTAGTCAGCATTTTGTTTAGAAAATGATTCAATTTTTCTAACGCTTTATGACCTGCTCTCTGGAAAACTGTTGAATTGTAATAATTTTATTGGTTAGATCACCATTTGTTCCTAACCAACAGCTATCTGACAAGTTGGTGTTTTTTGAAACCAATATGAAACCCAAGTGATGTTTTTTGAAACCAATATGAAACCCAAGTGATTTAGGTTGGAGCTTCCAGATTTTTTTAAACCTGATAAACATTTATAGATATGCAAGGTGTTATAAATGCCTGACGTACCATTCGCTTTGAATTTCATGTGGTACTGCTTCAAAAAAGAGAATGGTTCCTGAAAGGGTCACGGAATACTGTGGCCCAGTGTACCAAACTGTTCCTTACTCCTAACTATACAGAGGGCATTTGTGAAATGTAAATTATGATATTTTGGGAAAAAGGGTAAGTTCTGTTGTTTGTACCGTACTTTAAATTTCTAATTGAGATAGATGCACTGTTAATAGCTACCCAAAAAAAAGCAGCTCCGGAACTTTAGCATTTCCTTTAGGGAGAGAAAATAAAGCAAGCCTTAGGATGGAGAAGACTCTAACTTCCTCAAAGAGGATGGAGGAGGGGTGGGTGTCTTTGGACTTCAGGTTCATTGGTCTTCTGCCCACTGAAGGTTTTTCCTTTGGGGATACCCAGATATTTAAACTTCTTCCAGGATGACAAGTGATGCAGGTGGAATTGGGGGACCTATATGAAGTCGAATTGGCTGCAATCGTGGGATTCTGGGTTTAGTAGGATATTGTGGCCATTCATTCATGTAGATTTATTACTAGGACTTTAACTTGTAATCTTTTATTTCCATGGGGCTACTTGGCAGCAGATTCCTTTCTGTCCTTAGTTTAATTGTTGAGTTGATTTAGGAATTTAACTTAAGTTGTAGATTACATAAGGTTGTAACCTATGCAATATTTGAACTGGATGGAATAATAGTGATGGTTTTAAATATAAGGTTGTAACCTGGTTTTGGTTGGGATCCATGTAATCGACTCAAGTTGGGATAATGCTGAGTTGTTTTGACCATTGACCATTCTAGTGATAAATATGACCTTCCCTGGATCACTCTTAGGGTTTCCCAGTATAAAACATGCTACGTCCAGTAAACCTGCTTAGGTGACTCCATAATTGACTAATCACACCAACAGCAAAGGATGCATCAGGTTGGGTAGCAGTAAGATAGATAAGTTTGTCAACTAACCTCTGATACTGATGTCTGTAAAGTTCTTATCATCAGATGCCCATCCCTTACCCCATTCTATCCTCCCTTATCTCCTCTCCTTGCATGTGAACTACTTCATCTGTATTATTGAAGCTGCTGCAGCCAATGTGAGGGCCATTCAAGGCAGCTGTTGCTTTCATCAATCATCAGAACTGCTGATGCTACTGCTGCACCATTCAAGTGATCCTGATGCTGTTCCTGCAAGTTGTTTTCTGCTGCAATCGTTGAGCTTGATAACTTCATAAACTTCCTCCAGAAGTTGGGTTTTGAGGCATAGATCTACCCCATCAGCCACCCAGCTTGATCCTAGTCCTGGTCCATTCCATTGACTGGTTTGCCTAGAACCCTAACCTTCTGATTTCTGAAATTTGTTCCTAAGTTGGTTTTAAGGTTTCCTGCTGATTTATTGGAGCTTGATCAGATACTTGGGATTGTGACTGGTGTGTTTAGAGTTGTACATTACATTGGCTCCTTCTAGACTGCAATTGCTCTTAAGAAACTTAATGTAGACTCAAAAAACGAAAGTGGAAAACAGACTCCAAATTATATAGATTCCAAAATACAAAATAAAGCTAGAAGTAACCTCAACAAGTAACTACATCCTGCTGGAGTGAAACCAGATTTCGACCCTGTTCATCTTGGTCTGGGCTTGCAATTTGGATTTTGCTCTAACAATAAAGTGAAGGACTACTGCATTCCTCAAACTCTAAATGGTGGTTCAGTTATCCCATTATGGATAAGATTCATGATTATGATTTGATTGGAAAGATTGGTGAATTTACTTTTGATTGACACCAAACTCCCACCAAGGAAGTCAACTTTTGATCCCTCAACACCTTAGCCTGAAGAAAAGTGAGAATTATTATCCAACTCCCACTTCTCGAATTAAGTCACAATGAGCATTACTGAAATCCAATTAATTTCTCTCTAGAGTGGAGTGCTAAAAATGGATTTCCTCCGTTTAGAAAAGGTAAAAGAGGATCTCTCGTAGGTTGAGTAAGCTTCCTATGGTTAGTGGTGCATAGATCAGGTTTTCTTATAGCTCAAGGCTTCTCAGTTTTGTTTTGACATAGAATACAGAGGCAAATTTAATGTGATTAGTCAATGACTGACGGTGACCAGGTACCTCTGATGTTTATATGAAGGAATAGGCTAATTGGTCAGGTGAATACTTTTTAAAAAAAGTTATGGGCCTTGTGGCTCCTGTCAAATGAAAGTATAGTAGGAGATTTTACTTTTATATATGGAGGACCATGGTTCCTTGTGGGTTCAAATATGTTGAAAGTGGTTCTTTTGCTTCTTTTTGTTTCTACTGCAGTTTAATTATAATTTATCTGAAATAAAGCAGTTTCTCATTTTTAAAACTTTCAGCAGGATTCTCTTAAACTTCAGGAATGTCACCCTGTATTACATGGGTACTTTATTTGTATAGGCTCTGACTTAGTTGTTATTGGAACATCACAGGTGGGTCTTGTACTCCGAGCCATGGGCTATCCTCCCAACACAATAATATATGTTGCTGGTTCTGAACTATTTGGTGGTCAACGAATCCTGATCCCTCTACGTGCCATGTTTGTGAACTTAGTGGATCAAACTTCTTTGTGCAGCAAACAAGAGTTGTCTGACTTAATTGGACCTGAGACTTCTCTTCCTGAAGATAGACACTATTTTTCTCCAGCCAAAAGTGAGGAGCAGCTTAAAGAAGAATGGAAGAAAGCTGGTCCTCGACCTCGGCCTCTTCCTCCACCTCCAGACAGGCCAATTTATCAGCATGAAAAGGAAGGTTGGTATGGTTGGGTTGCTGAGAGTGAAAAAGAGCCAGATCCTTCACCAATGGATCTCAGGAAGCAAGCACACAGGTTGCTCTGGGATGCACTTGATTATATCGTGTCACTGGAAGCGGATGCATTTTTTCCAGGTTTTAACAATGATAGGAACGGAGGACCTGATTTTTCTGGCTTGGTCATGGGGCATCGGTTGTATGAGATGGCTTCTGCTAGAACATATCGACCAGACAGGTGAGAAGTGCATACACATACAGACCCAGGCTTTATATTTGTAAATATACTTCTGAAAATGATTACCTGGTAAAAAAATAACTGAAATTGACTCTAGCTCCTAGATTAGATTGTAGTTCCTGACTGATTGTACCTCATTTCATTGATGTTGAAGCTATTCGATGATTTTGTTCTGAATTCTGATTGCCCATCTCTGTATCCTTTTTCATCTCTCTCTCTCTCTCTCTCTCTCTCTCTCTCTCTCTCTCTCTCCTCTCTTTTCTTTTCAGGGGGGGGGGTTGGGTTGCTGTGTTGTGTTGGACCTTTTACCAACTAAACAGGTTAGCTGCATGCATCTTTTGTGCTGTTTACTGCTTGTTTAATGCTATTTTTGCTGAGTTTGACAAACTTCACTATTTTAGGAGAGCATTTTTTTGCTTTTAAATGGCATCTAAAACTAACCCTCCATTAGTTACTCCTTCCTCACCATTATCGCTAGGATAGTGTGGCCTAAATCAGAAAATTTTGAAGAACTTAATTGTATAATGCAAAAACTACTAGAAAAACTACAAAACAAAGACTTTGTGGGACTGAGGAATCCTCTTGTAGAACCTAGTCCATATAAAACTGACATTTACTGGGAAAACTCCAAATCAAGTTGTCTTAGTGGAAGTCGATTCAAACGTATTCCATTGATATATTCTCACTCGTTCTCCCTATAGTTATTCTCTGTCTACCCTTTTGTCTTTCACTCTTAGGCTGATATCACCACACCTTAGCTGCTAACAGTTAATGGCCTCCACTACAAATGCCTATACCACTTTAATAACACTGATTGAACCATTTCTATGTCATTTAATTTCTTTTTCCAGTCCTATTTGTTAACTCATCTATCTCGACATCCTCATCCTAGCATCAGTAATTATGTTTTATATGCTACTTCATCGTCAGCTAACATTCGAGTCATAAAGCGTTGTTGGTCTTGTAGCTCTTTGATAGAATTTGCCTTCCAAGTTTTGGAGGGTTGTCTATCGGATAGCACTAACAAAAGATTGGGGTGGAGGGAAACCTCCCCACTTTGTCCGCCTTCTCTGAACTAGAAATGAACTCTGCTCAGTGATTTATGATTAATCCACAATGGCAAAATCACCCTGAGGTGTATTTCTATGGCACCCAGAGCCCAAAAACAAAACAAAAAAAAATGGGACATCTTTCCTATCATCATTCTGGGTGTCTGATTTAGCCTTTCCCCCCCCCCCCCCCCAAAGTTTATCTACATATATTCCATGTTTTGTGTCTGAAAACTTTTTATTTGCTATGGATTTTTTCGTTAGTACTCTTGTCTCACTCTCTAATATTCTTTTGAGATCCGTTAAACGGAAAATATTGTTCATTTGGTGGATCAACAGGCTTTTACTCTGAATTTGTTGGGCTGTTTTCTTAGGCTATTCATTTGTGGTGTCTAAATTTACACTTCCCTTTGTTGTTATCTGCAATGAATTGTTTTCTAACTGTTCTGTTTCTGCAAACAGAAAAGTTCTTTCACAATTATTTAACAGTACAATTGATCATCTGTACCATCCAAAGCTTAATTGGACCCTTTCAGTGCGGGAACATCTCAACAAAAGCTTGAGTGAGGATGGCTTGGTAAGGGAGTCTCTCTTGTCAAAGCAGAGTTCATTCCTTTCTCATCCACTTCCGGAATGTTCTTGTAGAACCCCAGGATTTGCTGACATTTCAAATCCAGTAAGGGGAAGTGATGGTCAATTGTTGTATGGAGGAGAAGATGACTGTCCCAAATGGATGGAGCGTGGCCTTGCAACTGTTAAGGTAGGCAGTGCTCAGCAGGGCAGAGTTGATGAAAGGGAGTCAACAGATGATGAAGTAGATATGGATGAGCACCCAGAATCTGAAGAAAATGGCAGAAGACTAGATTCAAATCTATCCCCCGAGCAGGATGAAGAAATGGATCCTGATGATTAGAAAAAGACAGACTGCAGTGTATTCTTTTTCAGCTATCGAGGTGGCCTGCAGCCTCCTGGATGAAAGTTTTAGGGTCGATGGACCATGTATGAGGTTTTGGTCACTTTCTGGAACTTAAGATCGAGGGAAAGAAACATTCACATTCATTCATTGTTCTAATCATGAACTTCAAAACCAAGAGGTGGAAGAAAAAAATCCTTCTATATCGATCACACTTCAGAAGGGATTGGCAAGAGTGACCTCCGCAGTTTGCAACATGGTTGCTGTTCATAGATTCACTTAAGTTGGTGGGTGCAATAAAAGTTGGAAGTGAACTGCAAATATTTTTCATTGTGGAAGCTCCAGCTTGCCCTTAATTCAATCTTGTATACAAACCACATCAATGTTCAGCTTATATGCTCTTACCCTGATTCATGCCCCCATTTCTCTCTTTTTGAGCTGAATCATACTGATTTGTACCATGGTCCAGCTGTCTTTATCAGAATCTGTAATTGTCATTTCAGACTCAATTTTGTATTATTTATCAATGTTTTAGCTAGTTACTAATCTATTACAGCTCAATTTTTTTTAATCAGAGAAACACTGTTGAGTGAAATTAGCTTTGAAATTGCATTCCACCATCAGAAAATGTATAGTTCTCCCCAGAAGGATAACAGAATGAAAAAGTATTCTTCAATTATGAAGCCAGTAGGTTTGTTAAGACCTAGAATAGGCAGCTTATGAATGGAGCTAATATAATTAAAGGCTTTTTGAGGAATGCAACCTTGAGGGTTTACTTGTAAATCATTACCCTTTATATGTCTCCTTTCTTTTTTGGTGATGTTTACATTAGATAGTGAGCTTCTTCCCACGAATTCTCCTCCATCCATTTGAAGGCCATTACTCACTTCTTCAAACTCCCTTCAGTTGTGATTCAAAATTATGGTAAAAGTGCAAAACTGTTTTGTGTTCCAGTTCAAGAGTGTGGTCAAAGTACACTCAAAAACCCGAAAAGCAGGCTCCTCAATGAATTGTTGAATTGGAACTGGAATATGAAATTGATGGGAGATTAAATCTTATCAACATGATGCAGTAGCAGCAGCTGTAGGTAGCAGCTATGGAGGTATTCTAGGAACTTGTAGGACACTTTTAATTGGCCTTCGAGGTGTTGCTAAACTTCTTTTATCTGAACTGCCCAAAGGGGTAAAATGTGTTGTTTTGTGGTTGACACTAAGAAGGTGTTGATTTAGAATGACAATTTGGTGTAAAGGCATCTTCTCCACACATTTGAGAAGATACATACTTAGCATACCTTACCTATTCAAATACACTTTTTCCATATTTAAGAGCAGAGAGATTACATATTCTAAAGTGTCAAAGTAACAACACCTAGTAAAGAAAGGGTGGTTGGAGAAGAAAGTTATATAAGGCCTGTTTGGTTACATGATTCAAATTTAACTGTTTGGTTGTGGAATGGAATCTGTGGATTCATCCGGAGTCTAAATCTCAGATTTATGAATCCATTCATGTAACCAAACAAGCCATAAAAGCAATGACCTCCCTCTTGTTTGTACCATGGATGCGTCTTCTACTCTTCTGAGTGTTAGTTTGGCTTCAATCTCAGACCTCTCTGCAAACCCAATCATGGGTAGAGGTAGGAACGGCTTGAAGGTCACCAGCACCCATTGAAATACAAGATTTGAAGAATAAATACAAGATTGAAGTGTGCATCTCTCATTTTTCTTCTCTTGCAGATTAGGGACTTAGCACATTGCAAAAAGAATAGAAGAGATCGGTTCTATGCTGGGTTTGTTGGTAATTGATAATTATCTGGCGGATAAAACATTATTACCTACAAATCCTGCATAGGTCTTCTACTCTTTTCGTAATATGGAACGGAACACCGTTTTCACAATCTCAAGCTAGCTCCCCAATTTCATGATAAATAATCTCTTTCAGGTCATGTATTTCACAAACTCCATACCACTTCCTCTTCTTCTTCTTCTTCATATCATACTTCCGCGTTTCTATATTTAGAATTCGTATCCGTTCACATTATTCTACTTCTCCTTTTCTCTCACCTTCAATCTTGATTGGACTCGAACTTCAGATTAGGCTCTGATTCGATGATTACAATAAGTTCTGAAGGAAAATATGATCCGTAAGAAGTCGGAACTGATCGGATGATTTTGCAAAACCTAAAGATAATGAAGGAATGAAAGCAATCCAAGAAGAAACCAGAGAGATTTTGGAAATAAAAAAGCTGCAAGTCCGAAGCTCTATAAAGCTTTGGTTGGACTGTTTGGTCGGATCGATGAAATGATCGATTCAATTTGGTTTAACATTGAATTGGGCGGTTAACTTATTTAATGGTGCAGATCTATTGTGGGGGCACGTGGCATTAATTAGGACCCTGCCGCTGGATGGCTGCTGGTTTACAAGCCGCAGAAGATTTTAACCCGATAACACTCCTCCTTAGAGTCCTGATGAGCTCCCTATATAAAGAGAGAATAAAATAAACAATATGTTCTCTTGATACTTTTGAACCACACACTAGTGGATCAAGATTTTTATCTATTGATTCTTTTCAATATTTATAAGGGGCCCACCACTATTGTGCGGTAAGAAGCGTCAGAGCCTAAGGTTTAAAGCATTGATATTGGTTTAAAAAAAAAAAAAAGGTACCGATATTAAATATGGTATCAATCAGACAATTTTAAGAGACATATCGCCATCTATCAAGTATTATATTATTCTTACTAATATAAATAAAGCAGCATATTGAGATGTATCGTAGTTGTGTCAAATATAGATACATACCAACTAGTATTTTATGGTATTGTCGGATACTTTAAACCTTGGCTAGGGGAGTCGGGATCATCTCCCCAATCCCAAAAACGTAGTGGGGCCCCACAGGTGAAATTTGAGGTTTTTTTAAAAAAAATTTCCAAAAGGTAATAGATTTATGTTTTTAGAGTATAGTGATGTGGGCCTTTGGTCAATTCCTTATGGTTTTCTGTGGGTTTGTTTGGGGCCCGGAACTTTTTCACTATGAACATATCAGTAATAGATTTGTTTTAGTATAAATTCGAGCGTCTGATTTCTTTTATGTTTTATATCAATTTCAATTGTGATCATGGGAAAGATACATATGTACTTATATTTGTTTAGAGTGTCAGTACTCAGGTTTTTATTAGTGCAAATTAGTTTAATGTGGTCAGATGAACCTCAGCTAGTGGGTTTATTGCTGGGCAATGTATCGGTAATAAAGGATCTTCTGTTGTGATTATAGAAGCTGAAGCGATTTGAGACAGGTTGCTTCTAGCAAAGTCTTTCAATATTTTCTAATATTCAAGTGAATTCAGATTCAAAAACTCTTATTCTGGCTCTCCAAGGAGAGTCTCTTTGTTTAGATTGGATGACTTCTAGTGTTATTTCTGCAATTTTGATACTTGTAAATGACTTTAGATATATTATATTTATGTTTATTCCTAGATCTAAGAATTCCTTTGCTGATTTCCTTGCTAAAGGAACAAACCATATAAAACTTTTTAGGCACTAGTGGGGGATTCCACCTGCTTTTATTGTTTCACCCTCCTTATTGTGTATTGGGTCTATGACCTTAAACTGCTTTACTTAATGAAATTTGTTTACTGTTGACTAAAAAACAAAAACATAAACAAAAAAACAAAAAAAAAACAAAAACAAAAAAAAACAAAAAAACTCCTCAGTTCCTAAAGGAACAAAAGAAATCTCTGTACAATGGTGAATGCAAGACTGTCTAAAAGAATTCTGAAGCAAATACTATTCCTTTAAATGAAATCTCCGTACAATGATGTCGACAGACTTGCTTGATTTTGCATATACCCATTATGTGAGGATTCGTTTTGTTCAAACAAGGGTGGAGTTGGCTTTTTTTCAAGTTTTTGTTTACCCGTGCCCATTGTGCCTCCAAACATTTGAATATTTCTACTTCTGTTGTTACTACATCTAGTAAAGCCAAGCCAAGAATGAATTTATGAATTTCTTGTTCCTCTTCTCTCCTCTTGTTTCTGGTCGTCTTGCTTTTGAATTTCTTTGTTTATGGTCGTCTTGCTTTTGAATTTTCATGTTTCTCTTGCTGTTATCTCTTCTTGTTTCTGTTTGCTTGTCTAGCTTTTTTTCCTTCGTATAGCAAGGAGTCATTCTGCACTATCAATGTTGGTTTCCTCCAGTATCCTAAAAAAATACATATGACCTATGTACTATTTCTGTCAAATACAAAGTGAGATACCTTTTCTTCTCACCCGTCTTTAGTTGCTACTAATAAGAACCCAAAACCGAGAATACCCACAACAGAAAGAGAATTCCACCACCAACATTAAAAGGTGCAAAGCATCTTAGAAACCCAAACCTCCAAAAACATGGTGGAAAAACCCCATTTCCAACTATCAAAAATGAAACAAGCATTTTAGGAAAGAAAAAAAAAAAAACCTTGCAAATTTCACAGGCATAGCAACTAAGAAACTAAATTGCAATAAGTCAACAAGTTCAGTTTGTGAATCCACACTCACTGGCTCTGAAGAACAACCTTACAATATGGTAACATTCAATATCAAACCATGGAAGAAAACTCAAGAAAACAAAGAGAATATAACACACATGAAGATCAAAAGCAGCAGCTATATACCGTTAGCAGAGCATGCTACTCTCATGACAGATCATGTTGAAACCGTTTCGGATGAATTGGAACTGTAATATGAAATTGATGGGAGATAAAATCTTATCAACATGATGCAGTAGCAGTAGCTGTAGGTAGCAGCTATGGAGGTATTCTAGGAACTTATAGGACACTTTTAATTGTCCTTGGAGGTGTTGCTAAACTTCTTTTATCTGAACTGCTCAAGGGTGTAAAATGTGTTGTTTTGTGGTTGACCCTAAGAATGTGTTGAATTAGAATGACAATTTGGTGTAAAGGTATCTTCTCCTCACATTTGAACCAAGGTTTAAAGTATCGCATCGCATCGGTCATGTGATTTTAAGAGACGTATCGTCCTGTATCGAGTATTGTATCGCTCTAGCTAATGTATCTTAGTGTAATTCAATGGAGAGACGTATCGAGATGTATCGTATCGGTTGGGTCAAATATGGATACGTATCGGCTAGTATCACATGGTATCGTGGGATACTTTAAACCTTGATTTGAACTCCCTTCACCCTTCTACATTCCCAACAATGACGGCTTTGCATCCATCATCAGTCTATTGCATGTACGACAGTTTGGTCCTTGTCTGCTCCTTTGTTCGTTTCGAACCTTGTGTTCTCATGCAGTTATGTTTGTACTTCTTTTAGTTATATGAATGAAGTGCTATTTATCAAAAAAAAAAAAAAAAAACAGTAACATTAAGATGGTCAAGTTTATGTGAGGATTTATTTGTAGTAGACTGATGGTTGTCCTTTTACCAACATAAGGATGAAGAGAGAGAGGTCATGGGTTCGACTCTTGCAAACAACAAGCATCCCCTTGAGGATGTAATCAAGGTGTGCGCAAGTTGGCCCGGATGAACCTCAGATACCAAAAAAAAAAAAAAATACCCCCAACTGCGTTTGGAAGAGATGTTGTTCTATTGGTTATGTATGGGTTTAGAATGAATAAATTCAAAGATTTCATTTTGTAAATTAAAAAAAATACCCCCACTGCGCGTTTGGAAGAGATGTTGTTCTATGAGGTTACCAAAGAAGTTGTTACATGCCTAACGGGGCTCACTCTGGTGTATGGGCATCAGATTACAGTCTCATAAAATGAAGATGCTTTTAATGATGCAAACAAGGGAATCTCTATTTGGAGATTGGTTATGTATGGGTTTAGAATGAATAAATTTAGAGATTTCATTTTGTAAATTTATAAAATAATGAATCATTGATCCTTAAAAAACAAACTTATATTTATGCATGCATCCTTGTATTTTTTTTTTTATCACAACCTTTTAATTCATTTTTTTTTTTATTTTTATTTTTATTTTTTTTTTTTTTTACAAAGAAAACAAATATTACAATGCAGTAAGGTTATTCATAGATCTTTCAATCCAGATCCTATCACTTTGTCTATCTATGGCTTCATGGGCAAGTTCTTGTGCCATCTCCAGCAAATAGATTGGCTTTATTTTGATGATTGATATTCCTTTTAGGGATGATCCTAGTATCAATAGATCTTGAACTAACTCCAGTGGCCATGGCTTTTGAGGACGTGGTATGAAGTCATTGATTTGGTCCCAATTAGTCCAAATAGATTCAACTTGTATGTTGTATTGTCTTGCTTTATCCATTCCTTCTCTCAGCCCCTTAACAATAGCCAAATTGAAATTGTCCCCATCAAACACACCACTCCAGCAATGTACAACTTGGTTGTTGACAGTGATTCCCCAACAGCATCATGTTGTTTTTGTCCTGTGGTTTACATCACCTGCACAAAAAAGCATTGTAAGAGTAGGGAGAGGAATTGTTGTAAAGTCCGGTGTATGATCAATTTGATCATAGACTGGTGTATTGTCGGGATTTAACCTATCAAGTGGTCCCGGTGGTGCTAGATGGAGGTCACAACACCAGTTACTAATAAATTTTAACACTTTCATGGCCTGTGGTAGTTCATTCCTGAATTTCATTTCATTTCATTTCGAACATGCCATATACTGAAACAAGTGATAACTATGATAGCAAACATCCATCTTAGCACAGGTTTTTCAATGTGTGAATTATAAAATAAATCCAAACAGAAGTCAGGAATATTAGTGAAGGGTAGCCTTTCTGTTCTCAAGCCTAACGGTCCTGCTGCCCAAACCCGCCTTGTCCATTCACAATTGAAGAAGAGGTGCCAACTCGATTCACTACTTGTACCACAAAGCCCACAATTATCCAAATTTGTGCTCCATTTGGCGAGAATCTCATTGACTGGAATTCCTGCATTTAGAAGGCGCCAAAAAAAGAGTTTAAATTTAGGATGGATATTTAATTTCCAAAGAAATAACCACCAGCATTTATCAGGGAATAATGATCCTCTATTGGCAACTGTAAGTCGCCTGATAAGCCAACTTAGTTGTCAGTTTTGGGGCATCAGAGAAATTCAATTTCCAAGTATCCATATCCAATGAAAGATGTAAATTATGAATAGCTGTAGAAATTCTAGGACAAAAAGTTAGAGAAATTTCAAAAGCCAATTGCCTTCTAGTCCTAATAATCTCAGAACCAGTTACCCCTCTCGGAGCAAAATGTATATTGAACTCCCCAACCGAATTCTCATGTGGTTCCTTAATCCATGGGTCAAACCAGAAGGAAGTCTCATTCCCACTTCCCACCTCCCTAAAGACCAATTTCTTTAGAAAAGGTAAAACAGATCTCAGGCTATTCCAGGTAGTGGAACCAGCTTTTGCTTGTACCTTGGGATCAAAAAGGGTGGTATTGTTGAAGTACTTGGCTTTGAAACATTTGACCCATATCGAATTTGTTTCAGTAAGGAGCCTCCAACATTGTTTAAGCAAAAGGGCTTTATTCATAGTCTCCATATTTTTCAGCCCTAAACCTCCCATATATTTAGGTGTACAACATCTATCCCAGGAAATGAGAGTGAGAGACTTACCTTGGCCTGATTTTCCTAGCCAGAACTTCTGACATGTCGAATCCAAAGTTTTGCAGATTTGTTTGGGAAACAAAACATATTGCATGTGATAAAGAGGCACAGCTTGTAACACAAATTGAATCAATATAGTTCTCCCTGCAAATGAAAGAGAGTGGGCTTTCCAACCAGCTAGCTTGGCCTTGACTTTGTTTAGGATGGGTGAGAGACAAAGAGATTTAGCCTTTCCAGGAAACAGGTGGCTACCCAGATAAGTAGAAGAACTACTCATCTCCTTAATGCCTAATAGGTTCAAGATTTGTTGCTTTGTTGAAGGGTTGGTGTTTCGGCTAAAGAAGGCTTCACTCTTATCAAAATTAATCTCCTGTCCAATGATTTCGCCAAATATATCCAACACGGACTTGATAACACACACATCATTCAAAGTAGCACGACAGAAAAGAAAAGTATCATCAGCAAAGAACATGTGTGTAATCTCAGGTGCAGATCTAGCAATTTTGATTCCTTGAAAGGCATGTTCAGACTTAAAAGCTCCAAGAAGTCTAGACAAAATTTCCATGATGAGAAGAAAAAGATAAGGACTCAATGGGCATCCTTGTCTTAATCCTCTAGAGGCAGAGAACCAAGAGTAGGGGGAACCATTAAGCTTAACAGAGAAAGAGGTAGATGAAATAAGGCATTCAATCATGTCACAAAACTTAGAATCAAACCCAAGGCATTTAAGCACTTTGAGTAGAACCTTCCACTCTACTCTATCATATGCCTTTGACATATCAAGTTTCAAAGCCACAAAACCATGTTTAGCCCGAGTTTTTTTTCATAAAATGAAAAATTTCCTGAGCTATCATAATATTATCAGTTATCTGCCTTCCAGGCACAAACGCACTTTGCAAAGGGGAAATAATTTCATGGAAAAAAGGTTTTAGTCTCATAGCAATTAATTTAGCAATAATTTTGTAAGAGACATTACATAAGCTAGTGGGTCTAAAGTCCGATACCCAGCTTGCATTCTCCCTTTTAGGGATAAAGCATAGCAAGGTGTGATTTATCCCAGGGGGTAACCAACAATTATTAAAAAAATTCTCAACAAGCTGTACAACATCAGTTTGAACTAAATCCCAGAAATGTTGAAAAAAAAAGCTTGGAACCCATCAAAGCCTGGGGACTTAAAAGCCCCAATAGAGAACACAGAAGAATGAATCTCCTCCAAGTTAAAGAAAAGTTATTCACAATCGCATTAATTGGAGAGAAAAGCGAATCAATAAGAGGGGGGATAACAGGGTTACTAGATGTATACAGATTGCAACGAACCTCTGCAATACTGTAATAAATAAAAAATTGTCAATGCAGGGTTGGTTCAGTGGTAAAGATCCATTATTATTGGTGGAGAGGTCGTAGGTTCTAACTTTGTAGACGACATTTCATTTTTAATATTAAAAAAACGCCAATATCAAAAAAAAAAATCCACTTGTTGGAGATTGAGGAGACTTCTTTCCTTCCTTCTTGTTCATCAAATCAAAGAATCTCCACCATTTTTAATTTTCCAGGGACAAGTAGTTAGTAAGTGACAAACCATATCAGAAGTTAGGCAGCTCCGGCCGGCTAGAAAATAGAAATACAAAACAACTGCTTTCACTCATCGAGAACCTAAACCCAATTCCAACCTATTACCCTGGACCTTTCCCTTCCCACCTACATACTTAGCATACTTTACCTATTCAAATACACTTTTTCCATATTTCAGAGCAGAGAGATTACATATTCTAAAGTGTCAAAGTAACAACACCTAGTAAAGAAAGGGTGGTTGGAGAAGAAAGTAATATAAATCAATGACCTCCCTCTTGTTTGTACCTGGATGCGTCTTCTATTCTATTCTTCTGAGTATTAGTTTGGCTTCAATCTAAGACCTCTCTGCAAACCCAATCATGGGTAGAGGTAGGAACGGCTTGAAGGTCATCAACACCCATTAAAATACAAGATCCAATGGAATTTGACTCCTGTCAGATTAGCCTAATTCTTCATCCTTATCTGAAGATCCAATGAAAGTTTAGAAACACTATTAATGATATCCGTCAAAGATTCACATCAAATGGACAATGTCAGTTTCACCCATATTAAACGGGAATGAAACCAAGTAGTCAATTGGTGTTCAAAGATGTAGTCAATTGGTGTTCAAAGATGTTCCATCATGCGTGACCTGTTATTTCTACCAAATTATTTTTTCTACCCAAAAAAAAAATTTTTTGTTTCATTACCTTAAAAAAATTGTCTTACCATTGGCATTTAGTTTTTATTTTGATTTATGAATTTAAATTTGTTTTCCAAAAATAAGATTTAAGGTTAGCTGCCATAAGACTTCACGTTTCAAACCACAACCGTGTGGAATCCGGATCTTCGGCGGAGCATTCTGTGCTCCCAATGGCTTCCTGACCACAAAAACCAGTGAGTCCCACTGGTGAAAAAAAAAATTTTAATTTTTTCCAAAAGGTATTTTTCATCGTGGGCCCCACTGATGTTTGTGCTCCCGTCGGGTCGCTAATCCGGACTCAACCGTGTGAAGCGCCTGGCTGCGTGGCATTCCTAGTAGTGACTTTTTGAGTGATGTGATGTCAGCTTTTCCAATCTCCACGCGTCCAACAAGCTTGGCGCATGATGCGCACGTATGAATTATTAATCCCTGGTAGTGTTAAAACACGCCGGCAGATTGCTGATTGGCTGATCACGTGGCAAGCAAACTTGCCGTTAACGTTAGTTTTCATTCTAAGCTTCCGTTTTACTCTAATTCTTTTTTTTTATTTTTTCTTTTTTGTAACCGTTTCATTCAAATCTCCTTAGCCGGTTCATTTTGTACCTTTATAGTTTCTTCTTCTTCGGTTCTTCACACTGTTTATGTGAGGATTTATTTGTAGTTGACTGATGTTTATCCCTATTACCTAAGGTTTAAGGTATTCCACAATATCATATGATACTAGCCGATAACATATCTTTATTTAACCCAACCGATATCATACATGTCGATACGTATCTCTATTAAATTACACTAAAATACATTAACCAAAGAGATACAATACTCATACAGGACGATAGGTCTCTTAAAATCACCTGACCGTTACGATTGTCAATACCGATACCTTAAACCTTGCTCTTACCAACACAAGGGTGAAGAGAGAAATACCCCCAATTGTGTTTGAAAGAGATGTTGCTTTATGAGGTTACCAAAGAGGATGAATAAATTGTTACATGCCTAATGGGGCTCACTCTGGTAAATGAATATGCAAACGAGGGAATCTTAATTTGGAGATTATAGGATTATTCTTATAATTTCCGGTTAGGCTGGGTTTAGAATCGAATAAAAATTCAAGGATTCCATTTTGAAATTTATAAAATAATAAATCTTTGATTGTCAATGCGGGGTTGGTTCTTAGTGGAGAGGTCTGCAAAGAAGAAGTCCCTTTGCAGACGGCATTTCATTTTCAATATTAAAAGAACACCGGTACCCAAAAAAAAAATCCAAAAATCCACTTGTTAGAGGTTGAGGAGACTTCTTTCTTTCCTTCTACTTCATCAAATCAAAGAATCTCCACCCATTTTTAATTTCTCCAGGGACCAGTAGCTAGTAAGTGACAAGCCATATCAAAAGTCAGGCAGCTCCGGCCGGCAAGAAAATAGAAATACAAAACAACTGCTTTCACTCATCAAAAACCCTAAACCCAATTCCGACCTATTACCCTGAACATTTCCCTTCCCACCTACTTACTTAGCATACCTTACCTATTCAAACACTTTTTCCATATTTAAGAGCAAAGAGAGTACATATTCTAAATTGTCAAAATAACAACACCTAGTAAAGAAAAGGTGATTGGAGAAGAAAGTTATATAAGGGCCTGTTTGGTTACATGAGTCTGGAGATTTCAAATATCTAGAGATTTTAAATCTATGGAGTCATAATTCAAAAAATTAACTATTTGGTTGTGGAATGAAATATGTGGATTCATTCAAAAAAGCTATTTGGTCGACGTGATTTTTGTGAATACGCAAATGTTTAGCACTTTTATAGTAGCAATGAAATCTCTGGATTTCACCTCATACCTATAAATCTACAAATTCATGTTTGTAGTGTAAAAAGATGAATCTTTAGATTTCATAAATCCAGAGATTTTCACAACCAAAAGGGTCTAAATCTCAGATTTATGAATTCATTCATGTAGGCATGTTTGGTTACATGAGTCTGGAGATTTCAAATATCTAGAGATTTTAAATCTATAGATTTCAAATCTATGGAGTTATAATTTATAAAATTAGATGTTTGGTTGTGGAATGAAATCTGTGGATTCATCTTAAAAAACTATTTGATCGACGTGATTTTTGCAAATGTGCAAATGTATAGCTTTTTTGAAATCTTTGGATTTCACCCCTTACCCATAAATCTACAGATTCACGTTTTTAGTGTAAAAATGTGAATCTCTAGATTTCCACTGATCTAAGATTTTTTTTTTTTCCCCTTCCTTTCTTTTTTCTATATCTCGTCTTTGTTTTTTTTTTTTTTTTTTTATATATTTTTATAATAATATATATAATATATTTTATTTAACCACACACGGGCGTGGGCCCTCAAATATAAAAATATAACAAAAAAAGTACAATGGGCCCCCCGCGTCCCCCCCACCCCCCCCCCCCCCCCACCCCCCCTTTGGTTTCTCCCCCCCCCTTCTCCTCTTTTCACCCCCCTATAGTTTTTTTCCACAACGCTAATTCCCATTCATGAATCCAGATATTTGAAATCTCTGGATTCATGTAACCAAACAGGCCCTAAAGCAATGGCCTCCCTCTTGTTTGAACCATGGATGCGTCCTCTACTCTTCTGGGTGTTAGTTTGGCTTGAAGGTCATCAGCACCCATTGAAATACAAGATTTGAAGAATAAATACAAAAATTGAAGCCTGCATCTCTCATTTTTCTTCTCTTGCAGATTAGGGACTTAGCACATTGCAAAAAGAGTAGAAGAGATCGGTTCTATGCTGGGTTTGTTGGTAATTGATAATTAATTGGCGGATAAAACATTAATTACCTACAAATCCTCCATAGATACCGATATTGCAGTGTCTTCTACTCTTTTCGCAATATGAAAGTCCCTAAATGAGGAAAAATGATAAGATGAGAGAAGCACACTTCAATCTTGTATTTATTTTTCAATTATAATTACTTTTGTCATGGTGCTGATGACCTTAAGCCTTTCTTACACTTACCCTATATTGTGGATGATTGTTTAATTTACTATTTTCTTAGTTTATTAGTAAATATTATTTCTTTGTTAATGTAAAGGATAAGTCTCTGAATTCAAATTCAAATTTGAACTTTATCAAATTTAAATTAAAATTCATTGTAACTAATTCTATCTGGATTGATCTTATCCCCAATTGATCAAGAAAAGTTTGAATTATAATGAAAATAAATTTGAGATTGAACTTATCTCCCACTGATCAAGAAGATTTTGAGTTATAATAAAAGTGGATTTGAATTTGAATTTGAATTCAAAGGTTTATCATTTACAGTTAATATGTCTTTTTTTTTTTTTGTCAAATCTTTGTTAATATGTCCAATACTGATTTTCATGATGTAATTGTGCGAGCTTATGATTTTGTATGGGAGAATAAACATCATTCAAGTTATATTACGATTTATCATGCAAATCTTGCAATTTTAGTAATTTGCTTATTGTAATTTGTTAATTTAGGAAACAAATTTATTTATTGTAATCTTCTAATTTAAGTAGGTTAAATAGGTTATTTTGGAAAAGGTCTGTCTTTGGTTCATGTATTTATTTCTCAATAATACACATATCAATATTCAATCAAATCTTAACTTAACAAGTTAAAGCCTAGGGTTTAAAGTATCGATATTTAGTATCGTATCGATAAGACGATTTTAAAAGACGTATCGTCCTCTATCGAGTATTATATTATTCTGATTAATGTAAATAAAGTGGTGTATCGAGATATATCATATCTATTGTGTCAAATATAAATACGTACTAGCTAGTATTTTATCATATTGTCGAATACTTTAAACCTTGTTCAGGGCAGAGCACACTATTCACCATCTTCCACTCGCTTCAATCATCGAAATGACACATTTACCCCAGCTAGAACACCCGCTAGAGTAGAGGGGTAAATCGGTCATTTGAGTCGGGGCGAGCTCGTGAATCGATTGTGTGTATGTCTTTTTTTTTCTTTTTCTTTTTTTTTTTTGAAATGAAGTTCATCCGGGTCAGCTTGCGCGCACCACGACTACATCCTCAAAGCGCTTTTTATATAATTAATTAATATAGGCGGAATTCGCCTTCCCTCAAGAAGATTCGAACTCTGACCTCCTACGTGGAAATGTTAAGCTTTGCCAACTGAGTCACCGTTGTCTTTTTTCTTTTTTTTGGGTAGCGATTTTTGTCTGAATCTCAACCACTCAATTATCCCAATAAATTCTCAACCACCAAACTTTTTCCTTTTTTTCTCGTTTTGGCTCGTAACCACCAAGATGTGGTGGCAGAAACCGTAATTTTCCCGAACAATAGAGGTTAATTTTGGGTAAAAAATCTTGAGCTCACTCGCTATATATATGAAATGCTCCTCCCCTGTTCAATAGAACGAAGAAAAGCCTTCCTTATTGAGTTATTTCGTGCCTGAGGAGAATCAATCGTTTGTTTTTCTAGGGTTTTTTATCCGATTTCTCTTCTTCGTAAGTATATATGTTGTTGGTATAGAGTTCGATCTAAGTCTTTTCGATTCGAGTATCTATCTAATTTGTGGTTGTTGTGTAAATTTCAGGCTCTGTGCGTGGGGTTAAACAAGAGGAGTTCGTTTAGATCGACGTTTTGATTACAAGATCTGTTTATGTAAGTTTTGATCCACATCTTGCCGTATTCTGGCGTGTTTCTTTGAAGAAATTCTGGGAAATATAGACTGCATGTGATCATGATGATACATTAACTGGGTTTTATTTCTCTTTTGTTCCCGATTGCGTATTTTGTGAACCGCTTTTGGGATTGGATCGATGATGGGAGAAAATTTTATGGTTAAATTCTTTTCTTTTTACTTGGGTGCGAATTCTTCTGAATGGGTATTAGTTTTCTGCTTTTCAATCGGATTAGAAATATCTTGCATGTGATTTGATGGTGAAATAATGAGGTTTTATGTCTCCTTGTCGTTCGCTTTGCATTTTTATAGAATCACTTCTAGGAATGAATTCCGACTTGAATTATGTATACTGGTTTTTTTTTTTTGGTAGAAATGTTTACTGGTTGAAAGTTTATCTGTTTTATTTAAGTGCACTGTTCTGATATAGTTTCTAAGTGCTCTACATTGTCTATTAAAAAAAGAAAGGAGCTCTGTCGTTGTAGGTTTTATTGCTCTTTCTTTTGCGACTGCAAATTTTGAGAATAGCTTTTGGGATTCGGCTGATAATGGTTTAAATTTTTGTGTCTAAATTCTTGTTCTTTTCGCTTGGGTGCAAATTCTTCTGAAGGGTTATTTAGTTTTCTGCTTTTCCTTCGGATTAAAAATGGCTTGCATGTGATTTTGATTTTGGAATATTGAGGTTTTGTCTCCCTGTCGTTCAACCTGCATTTTTTTTAAAGAATCACTTTTAGGGATGAGTTCTGAATGGAATTATATTAGCTGGTTGCGAGTTCTATCTGTTTTTATTAGGTGCTCTGTTCTGATATAGTTTCTAAATGCTCTATCAGTGTAGGTTTTTTCTGTTAAGGATTTAAATCATGCTGATTGATGTTATTCATTCTGTTTTATTGCCTTAGAACTGTTTCGTTCCATCCGTCTTGTTCTAATTTCTTTTTCTAAACTTGTTCAAGCAGACTGAATGAACTAATGGAGACCGAAGGTGGGAAGAAGTCCAGCAGTACATCCTTATTTTACGAAGCTCATCTGGTCTACAGCATTGAAGACGTTAGACCTCACGGTGGAATCAAGAAGTTCAAATCCGCTGCCTACTCCAACGTAAGTTTCTATCCTGTTTGTGTTTTGCAATCAAGAAATCTTTTTTTCGGTGGGTGGGTAGGATAATGAAGATATTATAGTTTACAATTTTTTCCAAGTTTACCAGTTGCTGGTCCATTTGCATTTATCATTCTTCAAATGTTTCACGAATACTAATTTTGAGATATTGTTTTCCATGTGTAGCTTGCACGGAAGCCATCCTGAATTGTCAACAAGCAGATCTTCATTAATAAGCTGTTTTACTATTTTTTCTTTTCCTGCAATCGATTTTTCACATTTTCTGTGATTGTTGTCTAAGCCCATAGCATCAGTTTTTACTTCCCCTGAACTGAGATGGCCTCCCCACCCTCTGCAATTGGATTTGAAGGTTATGAAAAGAGGCTTGAGATATCTTTCTTTGAGCCTGGAATCCTTGCTGATCCTGGAAGGAAGGGCCTCCGTAATCTGACCAAAACTCAGCTGGATGAGATTCTTACTCCTGCTGAATGCACCATAGTTGCATCACTTTTGAATGCAGATGTTGACTCTTACATTCTTTCTGAGTCCAGCCTCTTTGTCTATTCTTACAAGATAATTATCAAAACCTGTGGCACTACGAAACTGCTTCTCTCAATTCCACCAATCCTTGAATTAGCTAGCTCCCTTTCCCTATCTGTAAGAGCTGTGAGGTACACGCGTGGCAGTTTCACATTTCCAGGAGCTCAGCCATTTCCACATCGTAACTTTTCTGAAGAGGTCACAATCCTTGACAGTTATTTTGGAAAGCTGGGATCAGGTGGTAGAGCCTATGTGATGAGCAGTCTCGTTGAATCACAGAAGTGGCATACATACTCTGCTTGTGCTGAAATGGACAACCACAAAAACCCAGTTTACACACTTGAAATGTGTATGACTGGCTTGGACAAAAGTCAGCATCTGTCTTCTACAAGACTCAGGCAAGCTCAGCAGCTGAGATGACCAATGTCTCTGGTATAAGGAACATTCTTCCCCATTCCAAGATCTCTGATTTTGAGTTTGACCCTTGTGGTTACTCTATGAATTCAATTGAAGGTCCTGCAATCTCTACAATTCATGTTACCCCTGAAGATGGTTTTAGTTATGCCAGCTTTGAAGCAGCAGGGTACAATTTGAAGAATCTGAACTTGAATCAACTGATAGGCAGGGTGTTAGAATGTTTTCAACCAAGGGAATTCTCTATAGCTATTCATGCTACTGATCTCTTGAGCAGTGGACTTACTTGGGATTGTCCACTGGATGTTTCAGGATATGATGGCGGAGAAAAGAGGTGTCAACCTCTTGGTCTGGGTGGCTGTGTTGTTTATCAGAGTTTTGTTGCTATTGGCGATTTGGGGTCTCCCCGATCAACTCTGAAATCTTTCTGGGATGAGGAAGATGATTATCAGGATGATGCGTAATGTTGCAGCAGGGTATCTCAGTTGATTTGCTCCTTTTCTTAATTCCAAATTAAGAAAGGATTAAATAGGGTATTATGTTTGGGGAGTAGTAGTGAATGTGGTTCTTTGGTACAATTCCTTTATGGTTTTTATGTAGAAATATGGTTTGTTTGGAACTGGCACCTCAATAGAGAACTATGTTGCTACGAACATATCAGTAATGGATTTGTTTTAGTATAAATTCCAGCGGATTTGTTTTAGTATAAATTCCAGTTTGATTTCTTTTATGTTTTATATCAATTTCAACTGTGATAATGGAAAAGATACATATGTACTTATATATTTGTTTAGAGTTTCAGTACACAGGTTTTTATTGTTGCAGATTAGTTTAATGTGGTCAGGTGAACCTCAGTTCGTAAAGGAATAAATGAAATCTCTGTAAATGAAATCTCTGTACAGTGATGCTGAAGCAAATGCTATTCCTTTAAATGAAATATCTGTACAGTGATGGCGACAGACTTTCATGTTGGGAGTTGGCTTTTTAGTCTCGTGTCCATTGTGCATTTCTGTCTTTGTTTTTCTTTTTTCCTCCATTACCTTACTTCCCATTATCTTTTCTTTTGTCTTTCTTCAAATGTTGGTTTCCTCCAGTATCCTAAAAAATACATATGACCTATGTACTATTTCTGTCTGTACAAAGTGAGATACCTTTTCAACTAAGAGGTTAAATGTAATTTGGGCAGCAAACCTATGTACTATTTCTGTCTGTACAAAGTGAGATACCTTTTCAACTAAGAGGTTAAATGTAATTTGGGCAGCAAACCGAGATACCTTTTCTTCTCAGAGGTTAAATGTAGTTTGGGCAGTAAACCGAGCGGTTTAAATGCACGACTGAAGCAAAATCGTTGTCGTGAAACCAAGGCAATTTCGTTGAACCTTTAGTTGATAAATGTTAAATCACTTCGAAAATTTTCAAAACGTGATTACCAACCAAAACAATCACTTTCTTTTCTATTTCTGAATTTGGAAGTAGGGTTTCAACATGACCTGTCATGAGAGTAGCATGCTCTTCAATGACAATTACACACATTCATCCAAAACGGTTTCAACATGACCTGTCATGAGAGTAGCATGCTCTGCTAACAGTATATAGTTGGGGAAAAAATCCTCTGCTGTGCACAGCAGCGCGGCACCACAATTTGACATGTGACATATTCTTAATAAACAACTTAGATTAGAAGGCAGGGTTTTAAGTGAAAGTAACCCATCTTATGACCTGTTTTAACAAAAATATAACCCATTTTTGAAACCTAGTTCTAAATATGATTGTCCAAGATTTGTTTCCATTTTTCTCCATCGTTCCCACGTTGTCGACTTCATCTTCTTCCCTCTTGTTCTTCCCTGGATTTTGGCCACCTAGATTTTGCAGGTTCTCTTTGTCCCCCCCCCCTTCCTTGCCACCATCTTTTTGGTAAACAAGACTAATGGTATTCACTAACTGAACAAATCAGAGTTCTAGAGTTTCAATTAGTCAACTGAACAAATCAGAGTTCTAGAGTTCCTATACTAATTGAATTGATTATAATTCCAAAAGGTTTCAAAATCCAATTTCCACTTTTTCCAATAACAAATGAAAGAACAAAAGTTATGCAACCCACTTGAATTATTCTCTCTGATCCCTAAAACTGAAGCAAATATAGTGATACAATTCTGTTATACAACAGGTTTGCCCCCCTCACAACATCATTAATGTCTTACAACTCCAGACCAAATCCTCTGCACTGGTTACCCAATTCTCTGTATTTCCTCATTTTTCATTTTTCGTTTTGATTATTACCAATAATTTTTACCATGAAGTGATCCAATAGATGCCTATTAGTGTATAAACAATGACTACAAACTCAAAGATTATAAAATATTTTTATTAACCCTTACAGTTGAGAAAACAATTAAAAACCCACGAATTTTTGAAATACAAATGATGAAATCCAGTCCCATCTACAAAGTGGGTAACAATTTAAATTCCTACAGAGACGTTGGTTGGTCTCTAATTTGTGTTCTTGAGTACATTTTTTCTCTTGCTCTCTCTGTTTTCTGGTTCTGAGCTTGTCTTTGTAACATAAACCGTGGTGGAGGATGAGATTAAAAAAAAATCATTTCTCTTTTGACCCAATGAGTTGCATGCCCACCTAGGAAAACAAAGCGTTCATGTATTGTGTGTCAAATTTGGTTTATGATGGAACGGAGAAGGGAGGAAGGGAGAAGGAAGGTAACAACCACCAATCTGCTCACTTCCCTGTTAATTAGAATGGACAGGAACTGAAAAAAGAACGCCGCGCTTGCTCTCCACCTCCCACCCACGCCCCACCAGGCACAACCGCGCCGGCCCACTATAATCTATATAGCTCGTGCGTGTGCTGATTGACAGCCTCCGTCATCTAGTGATTTTTGTTAGCTTTGGGTGTTGAGTTTGTAAATTGATAAAATTTAAGTAATCCAAATATAAAAATAAAAAATTAATAATTACAGGTAAACCCTCATTATCTGAATCCCAACGGTTGAATCAAACTTTTTTTTGGAGATGAGGTTCATCGGGCCAGCTTGCGCGCACGACGCACCACGACTACATCCTCAAGGCGCTTTTTATATAATTAATATAAACGGGGCTTCGCCCTTGGCTCCGAAGGGATTTGAACTCTGACCTCCTACGTGGAAGCATTGGGCTTTGCCAACTGAGCCACTCCTCGGGGTTGAATCAAACTTTGTTGATGTGGTGAAATCAAAACCGTCGGCAGCTGCTACCACAAATAGAAATCAGAACAGAAACCCTGAGGGATGGCTCAGTTGGTAAAGCCCAACGCTTTCACATAGGAGGTGAGAGTTCGAATCCCCTTGAGGCCAGAGGCAATGCCCCGCCTATATTAATTATATAAAAAATCGCCTTGAGGATGTAGTCGTGGTGCGCGCAAGCTGGGCCGAAAGAACCTCATTTCAAAAAAAAAAAATCCGAACAGACTACAGCAAATATAGCCCGCTTAACTTCCCTCTCATCCATAAAACCCATAGAAAATATTAGAAGAAATACAGTGACTAAATATGGCCTCCTGACTTCAAACACTGATTTTGAACAAAAATATGGACAACAAGACCAGAAAT